>NW_005871051.1:22337886-22496560 GCF_000147115.1 Myotis lucifugus | reverse complement strand
GGAGAAGCGAGCGGGAACAAATTGGGCAGTTGGTTCTCTATTTCTCAGACCTGGAAGCCCCAAAAGAATGAATAATCATCACCCTGGGTTGCTTTACTCTATAGGTGTTAGTGACTGCAAATGTATTCTGTCTAGAAACTTTTTAGTATTACTTTGAATCTTAGGCTTGCGGTGTTGAGTATACAGTGTTTAACTTTGGATGTCATATCTGATTCAGAGAGTCGGTGGCAAGCCTTTAAACTGGACTGGCGTAAGAGAAACTGGACACACTTGCTCATGTCGCTACAGTAACACCTCTCTGTCAAGAAAGGCTAGTAATTGATCTTTCTCTAAGACTAGAGAACGATCTTGCTTTTCCTTTCATAGAATCATAGACACATAATCCTGTGAGGAGGAAAAGGGAGGAGGTGTGTACTCACTTGTTAAAGCATGATTTTTCTAAAGTGTAGTTTGCAGTGAGGAAAGACTTTATTAATAATATAGTTGTCAGATTTAAGTAAGAAATTCGCCCAAGGAACTTGACCTTTCTGAATTCTTAAAATTTGAAACAATATACCTGATGCAAACTATGAAAGTGTAATAACATAAACAGTAATGTCGATGTGTAGAGACTTCCTGCTTTATGTAAACAAGGTGGGATATACGCAGGAGAATTAAATGTTTGAAGAGATTTTGTAATTTTGAAGTTTTTTTCTAAGTAAATGTGAGAAACTACAAAGTAAGAAATGCCGACAAAAGAGCACTAATGAAGTTCACTAGCATGTTTTCCCATGTAAGGGAACAGTGTTATGAATTTGTGGGTAATGTTAGTTTTCCTACTGAATCAGTTCTGACCTTTTTAGCAGAATTTAGAATTATTTAGTTTTTTAAATAAGTTTATGCAACAAGTTTTCTAGGAAAAGTTTGCTATTCTTGGAGTGTGAGTTCTATTTCACATTATTACTAAAATGTGGAATAGCTCACATTTGACATCTACTTATGCTAATGTTCTGATTAGCTGGTTCTACCTTTATCTATGTATTTTCAACTCAGTATCTTAGCTTGTTCCTACCTGTTCTCCCATTCCTTCGTTCATTCAACAAGTACTGAGTACCATGTGCCAGGCACTGTTTTAGGGAATAATTTTAAGTAGCATATGGTTATGAGCTAATTTGGACCCTTTCTGTCTCGACTTGTTGCCCTCTAAGTTTTTCTAAAATCCTTTAATGAAGTTTGTGACTAGTGTTTGATATTCAGTAGTTAATATCTGCTAATTTTTAAAAGTATATTTTATTATTTTATAATTAGTAACATCATACGTAGTTGCCAGTGAAAAGAGCAATTATAGTTTTTTGATATATAAATTTTTAAGTCATAGGTCCTTGAGCCTTCAATAAGGAGAGAGATATGCCTCAGTGGTATGGTATTTCACATTGGTAAATGAGTATTTAGAGACCTTCAAAATTTTTCTTTTATTTCAGGTTAGTGATCTTTTGCTTAACTGTAGTCTGCATAAATTGGTAGTCAGAAGTAGAAAATACATAGTGTTCCATAAAGAAAAAATATTGCTTATGTGTGTACATATGTACATACAAATACTGTATTTTACCATTTGGATATATAGTTACTATAATTTAAGGGAAATTATAGTTTAGCCAAAGGTCTGAAGTGCTCATTTCAGATTCCATTTTATAAAATTGATGTGCAAAACATATAAAAATGTTTGGGAATTGTTTTGTTTGTATTGCAGAATAGAGTGATAAGTGAACTTATATTTTATAGTCATGTAAGCCTATTCCAGACACAATCCCATCAGTAGAATCAGGTATTATTAGTGTTGTGAGTGCATATTTTTAAGTGTATTTTCATCATTGTTCACAAGAATAGAAGTTACACCATACCAGTTTTAGGCACAATTTACATTTTAAGTAGACCTTTTCATAAGATTTCAAGAGAAATTGGTTCTTTTTAAGGTGGAAAACAATAAGCAACTTTCTGTCTTTATACATTGTTGATGGAGGAAAAGTTCCAGTTTTTAAGCTTTCCTGCAGTGTACAAAGTACATACATCATTTAACATCTTTCTGGTTTTTGGGTACCCAAAGTAACAGCAAGGGCCACAAAACTGTTTTAAGGAAGGAGGCTATAAGTTGCCAAACTCCTGAAAACAAAGTGGATTTGGACCAGAGAATGCTGCCCCAAGGAGTTTCTACTCTTCTTCCCTTGATGTTGCCATGTGTCTCAACCCTGAGCTTTTGTTCCACTATGTAGGATTAGTTACTGTCAGATGAACCTTTTGTCCTTATCTCTGAAAAGCCATTCCTCACCATCTGTACTGTCCAGGGTTTTGTCCACATGAGCTCGGAAAGATTGATTGGATTGAAGGGGATATATTTGAATGGAAGTGCTAGCCTCTCTTCTGATTTGCCTTAATTGGCTTAGCCTTCAGAGTTAAGACACATTTTGAAAGTGATTGCCTTTAGAATATGATCTGGAAATGGGTTCAGTTACTAGTTTATAAAGCATGCTAATCATGATAAAGAATCTCTAATTGTGATGTCCACTCCATAATTCTAGATGAGATTACCAGAGCTCTACCTGTGTGGCGGACAGGGAATGATGTGGAGGTTACCATTAGATGGAACCCATAAAGTGACTGACATTAGTAAGAGATTAAGTTTTAAAATTATTTTTTATGTATTTAAGGTCACAAGAACTTAACGACTAATGGGTACTGTTAATGTTTTTGTTTTTCCAGCTACATATTTGCCAGATTTGGGGAAACAGCTTTGATCTTGATAATAGGTTTCTCTTCCTTAGGGAAAGTAATTGTTGCTTATAACTACCAGGACATACATACAGGAAAGCTGAATAATAGTCTTGCAAGTTACACAGGGTAGGGAATTAATTGTAAGTTTGTTTTTCATTCTTTAGTATCTTCTTATAGAGAAATCCTGGAGTAAGGTGTAGGATATTTATTAAAGTGTTGCTTATACTTAGACTGATTCTTCCTTTTTAGTTGTTTTAGGACAGCCCGCTATGTTGTAGCTGTTAGAAGTTGAAAAATAAAAGCATAAAATAGGTACCTATAACATGTTTATTTTGCATTATCTTCCTAGATGGCAGTTCAGAGGAACCTGGAAAATCATTAGTATCAATATTAAATTTGAAACTATTTTTGGTAGTATAGAATGTAATGTGAGAATTTGGTCTTTTAAATAACACATAAATCACAAGGTTGATTTATTCAAACAAAATAGAGAAAGCTTTATTTGTTTGCACATCATTTATTCATTAAATTGAAAAACAGCATTTCTCTAATTTAAGAAGACTATATAATTAGGACTAGAAAAAATAGTATGCCTTTCCTTTGTATTATAAATTGGGAGACCTTAGAGGTAATTTTTGCTGTTATTTTCATTCAGGATCATCTTGATATTTACAATTTTGTTAGATTTTTATAAAGGTTTCGGGACAATTTATAGTTTTAAATATTGCAACTTCGAGAATAATTCTTGTTTATCCATTGTAAAGTCAACAGAAAAGTAAAGGTGTTATTAATAAGAATAAGTCACTGGGATGAAATATGAGTTACAGTTAGTGTCTATCAGTATATTGTGAAAACTTCAATCATCTGTCAAAGCAAAGAATTCTTTTTAGTAGCTTTTCTAATTATAAAAGATGTATATTCATAATAGAAAACCTAATAAATATCTAAATTTATAAATAAGGATATAAAAATTACCTGTAACCCTACCACTTGGAAATAAACAGGACAGTAATATTTTGATGTGTTTTCTTTTAATCTGGCATACACGTGTGAGCACACAGTAAAAGTGAGGTACAATATTTTATATACTGCCTTTAAAAAATATAGTATCTTACTGTACATATAGTTTCATGTTAAATACATTGAACACAATTTTTGATGGCTGTGTAATACTCTATAGTACCTTCATTTGCTTAATCATTTCTTTTGCCAAGTATTTTGATTAATTCTAGTGAACCCACATTTTCTCTATTATAAATAATGCAGCTCTGACAGCACAAAAATATTTGAGCTCATTTATAATTATTGAAGTACTGGGCTAACCATCATTGATATCTATTACCAAATTGACAGAAAGGTAGTTAAAATGGCTAACACTTTGTGAATGTTATCATGTGCCATGCACTGTTCTCTGTGCTTTGCATAAATAAGCTCATTTAAAATGCACAACTCTATAGAATACTACTATTCTCATTTGTTATGTTTATGAGGGCTTGAGAGGTTAAGTAATTTGCTTAAAGTCCCTATACTGGTAAGTGGCAGAACTGGGATTCTAACCCAGCCGGTTTGACTCTAAAGTGAGGCTCTTAAGAATTAATTATACCTCTCAAGGTTGTGTCATTTTAACTTCTCTGTATTAGTGTCTTAGTCAACATATATCTTTAATGTCATAGGTAAAAAAAAAAAAATAGTACTTTAATTTGCATTTCATCAACTACTTGTAAGAATAAAACTGTGCATAGTTTGTAGGGAATTTTCACTTAGTTTTACATTAGAATAGTCAACATATGTATTAGGAATATGCCTAAAAAGTAAAGAGACTGAGCATATGAGTGAGGGCTCTGGGCTGCCAGGGTTTGAATGTCAGCTTCACTTCTTCCTAGCTGTGTTATTTTTAACAAGTTATTTAACCACTTCTAGCCTTCTGTAACATGCAAATACTAGTACCTACCTTACAGGGTTGTTGTGAGTAAAGAAAATAAAGCATTAGAACAGCACCTATTGCTATATCAACATGTAGCCATGATTAGGCTACAATGTAAATACTAAAATTGATAATATTTTTGCAAGTGGTTATATGGGGATACTATACACTTATTTTAGTGATGCTGTCATTTTTTTGGTACAGTTTCTAGAGCTTACATTTTGAAAAACCTACAGAGTCGATTTGTGAATGACACTAAGAAAATTAGTCTCAAAGGATATAGGTTTGGTACCACTGGGACACTTCAAAAGAATGAATGCTACGGGCCCTTGAGGGATAGATTCAAAAGAGAAGTTCCAGTAATGAGTCTCAGATAATTATTGGAGTTGGAGTAAGTATGTAACTTTATTGAAGGAGTAAACATTCATTTAGTATGTATATCCTAATATGTACATTAACTTTTTATCTAAAAATACACTTTTTCTTATTTCCTTCCCATTTTCTTCCCTTTCTCCACACTTTTTTGGTTTCAGTTATGAACCAGGTTGTGATCCCTGCCCAAAGCTTATACCAGACACCCTTTTGAACCACAGAGCACTTAGCATAGTGTTCGAAACACTGTAGGTGGTTATTGAATGATTGATTAAATGAGAAACTAGTCATATAAGCCAAACTATAGTAATTGGTTAATTTGGTAAGTCAATGGAAGTAGTACTCTGAAATGTTTGAACTCTGCAACTGTAAGTGAAGTCTTAAGATATAAGTAGGTCATTAATGATCCTATGGCACTTTCCTCAAACAGGTAGTCAGCCTAATCTCCTGAAATGATAATGACTTGAAAGTAAAGGTAGTATGATGCACTGACAGTAACCTTGGATTAAGTGTGAGAAGAAGACTCTCTCTGGTCCAGTTTTTTCTGTTTACTAGCTCCCTCCACCTTGACTTCTTCCTCCCAATCTGTCCACCTGTACATTCTGATCCACTACTTCACTCCTCCATATCCTCAGCCCGTTCTTAGGATTCTTAGCCTTTTCCTCTGAGATCTGGCTTTGCCCTGAGGTTACGGGTTTACCTTCTTGAATTGAGGTGTCTGTTTTTTTATAATTCTTGAATCACTGGGTCTGGGTGCCATTTATTGCCACTTCCATCATCCTCTTTTGTGGCTCAGGCCCTTGTTAACTATTCTTTTGAGTGCTTCTTATGACCATGTCCTGACTTCTTACCTGTGCTCACCCAGTCATTGAAGACTAATACCTTCTTCACAGACATGCTCTAGTTTAAATCTTAACTTGATCCAGTGCATGTGGGCATAGTCATTCATTTATAAAATACATTTATTGTGTGGTCCCACTAGGAGTCAGGCACTAGGTATAAAATAATAATCAAACAGACCTGGCCTTTTCTGTATTTGTGATCTGCACCCTGTCTTATTGCTTGTCATTCTACTTTAGAAATCTTAAACTCCAATGTTGCATACTATCCTAGCTCCTCCATTTATTAGATGTAGAACTTGAGCAAATCACCAAACCTCTGCTAGTTTCCTCTTCTGTTAAAAGGCAAAACAATAGTACCTACCTTGCAAGGTTGTTGTAAGAATAGAGTGAATTCATGTAAAGCTCTTACAGTAGTGCCTGGCACATAGTAAGCATTATAAAAAAATGCATGCTATGGTTATTATTCAGTTATTCTACATGCTTGCTTCCTTCTCACATTAATGTCCTCTTGGACCTCAGGAAGATTCCTTTCGTTCTCCCAAGCTGTGGTGATACCTGTTACTAGTTGCCCTTTCTGTCCTGCTACTCCTCAGAGCAAGGCCAGGAATATCAGCAAAAAGCATCTTGGATCATTCCACCTGTTTGCTTTTACTGCTTATAGTTTTTAGGCTATTTTGCACTCCTAGGGAAAATTGCAAGACCCATTGGTTTGATTCCCAGTCAGGCCATATGCCCAGGTTGCAGGCTCAATCCCCAGTATAGTGGGTGTGCAGGGGGGCAGCCGAACAATGATTCTCTGTCATCATTGATGTTTCTCTCTCTCTCTCCCCCCTCTCCCTTCTTCTCTGAAATCAATAGAAATATATTTTTTAAAAATTCCCTTAACTCTCTTCTTCAAAAAATTTAACTACTGCTTCACTGTGAAAACTAATGTTAACTTGTGTTAAGTTCTTTCACCTTTCTTCCCTTTCAGTTATATTCTTTATCCTGTCTCTTGACTCATTCTCAACTCCTCTCAGGTCTCAGAGAAGGAAGATGTTTCTTTTCTTGCTTTCCCAATCCTCGTGACTACCATACTATCTTCTGCATAGCCAAGAGCCTTCAAATACTCTGTGTGTCATTTATTGGAACACAATTTTCTTTGTCAGTGCAGCACAATGGTATCCCAGCAATGCCAATTTGTTTTCTCATCTTTAAGATGGGTACTGTAGCAATCTTTCTCACAGATTAATTGTGAGGATTAGAAGAAATAATGCCAGAAAGTGCTTTCTAATGGTGGCATCACTAAGACATTTAAAATAATTTTTCTAATCATAAAGTCAGAATTTTCAACTAAAAGTAATGTGTTTCATGTGGGACAGTTAATTTCAAACTCTTATGTGGTCTCTAGGATCCAGGGAGAGTGAAGTATCTTCAGAAATCTCCCTCTCTGGTAATTTAGAACATTTTCTATGTTGCCATAAGTATAAATTGTTTAACTATTACTTTAAAATAACCAGTCAATAATCCAGACTTTTTAAAATTGAGGAGAGTCCTACTTGCCTAAATTGACAAAGTTAATAGGAAATTAAGAACAGAGCCTCTAATCCCCTAATCCAGAGCTTTTACTATTAGAAAGCATTACTTCTTTTTCTTAAGTTAGTTTTAAAGTTGAAAATGTAATTGAGTAAAATTTATTAATTTGACTTCCATTCATTTAGTACTTGGAATCATTGAGAAAGGAATGTTCCCAAATTTGCTCTTTAAATAAAGTTGTACTGCTAAGCAAAAGAATAAAGACTTCAAAGGGATATCTTTACCTACTCTAAGAAAATACAATAAATATTCTTTAGAGATACAGTACTTCTCTAAAAGCAAGCCATCCTTGCTAAGAGGAATACTTTACCATACTGATTGTAAGTCATTCTTACCTAAAGCGGCCCTTAACTGAGCAACACCTAGCCCAGTGATGGCGAACCTTTTGAGCTCGGCGTGTCAGCATTTTGAAAAAGCCTAACTTAACTCTGGTGCCGTGTCACATATAGAAATTTTTTGATATTTGCAACCATAGTAAAACAAAGATTTATATTTTCGATATTTATTTTTTATATTTAAATGCCATTTAACAAAGAAAAATCAACCAAAAAAATGAGTTTGCGTGTCACCTCTGACACGCGTGTCATAGGTTCGCCATCACTGAGTCCTAGCCTCTTCTATTTGCCCTGTCCTCTTGAAAGTAGTCATGAAAAATTCTTTTTCCTTTCCAATTTATTAATAGTACGAGAAGTTTCTTTATAAGATTAGTAACTACAATTTGTTGAATGTCTACCTTGTATTAGGCTCTGTCTTAAGTACTTTGAACTATAATTACCTCAAATCCTCACAACAATCTTTAGATGTTATTACTCCTGTTTTAAATTTATCTGGGGCTCAGAGACACAGTGAAATACATTTACATCTATGAAAGGGCAGAGCTGTGATTCGGATCCCAGGCATGTCTGACTCAAAAATTCATGTTCTTTCCACTACACCATACTGCCTAATTATATTCTGTTAAGAATTTGCTAGATTCTGAAAAAAAAATTTTTTTCTTAATAGGAATGTATTAGAAAAATAATTCTAAGGTTTTCATTTAAATTACTACCCAGGGGCAGATTTGGGGTGTCCTGCAGCTTATACAATTCACTATTCGTTATGAAAATAAATCAAAATTAAGTTCTGGCCATTGGAAGTTTTTGTTTGTTTTGTTTTTGTTTTTGCAAGTCTAGGCCTCACTAGATTCAAGGTAAATGCATTACTCATAAGAGTAAATGTTATAAAAACTGAATCAATAAAAGTATATGTTTAGTAAAATTTGAGTACATAAATTGCTTAAATGGGCCCTAGTGTGTATTGACTTTAGTCAAGGTCATAACCTATCAGAAAGACATATTACTTGTCATATTTATCAGTTAACACTTTTCTTTTTGGCTGATAGCACACATTTCTTAACTTACTCTTTTCAGTTAATAGGAATTTATCTTGGTAAGTATATGTTCAGAAAAAAAGTGATTTTTTAAAATTATTAATGTGTAAATATTTTAATATAATCTTTAATTTAGTCTTTGAGAATATACTAAGAAGTTGATTGAGCAGTAAAATGAATTTTGAAGCATACAGATCAGCTATTTTAAAATATTTCACTTTTCCTCATAGTATATGCAAATGAGACAGAAAGAGGTATATTTTTGGATGAACTCTAATCACTAGTCAAATAAAGTGACTTATTTGCTGCTATTTGTATTCATGTTTTAGTTTTTAAAAGCTATAAGGCACTTTAGAGAAAATCTGTTCTAATCTCATTTATTAGATGAGGAAACAGAGGACCAGAGAGAATGTTATGAAAGAACCATGACTTAGAAACCTGATTTCTAATTGAGAGCTTTTATTTTCTAGACCAAACAAAAATAAGTATTTGGCTGTAATGACTTACTAACACTAGAGGCCCAGTGCACGAGATTCGTCCACTGGAGTGGAGGGGTCCCTCAGCCCAGCCTGTGCCCTCTCGCAGTCTGGGACCCCTTGGGGGATGTCTGCCTGCCGGCTTAGGCCCTATCACCCCGGGAATCCGACCTAAGCTGGCCGGCAAACATCCCTCTTGCAGTCTGGGGCTCTCACATTCCGGGACCCTTTGCTCCTTACCGGCTTCCTGCAGCAGAGGCAGGAGAGGCTCCCACCACCGCTGCTGCACTCTCCAGCCGTGAGCCCAGCTTCTGGCTGAGCAGTGCTCCCCCTGTGGAAACACACTGGCCATCAGGGGGCAACTCCTGCTTTAGTGTCTGCCCCCTGGTGGTCAGTGCGATTCATAGCAACCGGTCGTTCCGCTGTTTAGTCAATTTGCATATTGTTAGGGTTTTATTATATAGGATTAGCATATTCAATTATAAAATGATCTATACTAATAAAAGGGTAATTAGACTGGGAGACCTTCTGGACAAAGCCATGGTGGTGGGGCCGAGGCAGAGGTGGTTAGGGGCGATCAGGCCAGGAGGGGAGGGCAGTTGGGGGTGATCAGGCCAGCAGGGGGGGCAGTTGAGGGTGAACAGGCTGGCAAGGGGGGGCAGTTGGGGGTGAGAAGGCTGGCAGGCAGAGTGGTTAGGGGCAATCAGGCAGGCAGGCAGGTGAGCAGTTAGGAGCCAGCATTCCCGGATTGTGAGAGGGATGTCCGGTTTAGGCCCGATTGGGCCTAACCGTGGGATCGGGCCTAAACCGGCAGTCGGACATCCCCTGAGGGGTCCCAGATTGCAGAGCGTACAGGTCAGGCTGAGGGACACCCCCCCCCCCCCCTTCCATGAATTTCGTGCACCGGGCCACTAGTTTCTTAATATTGAGCACCCAGGTGATTTGAGTTGACATGGTGTAAGGGAAACTTACACTTAGCCCAGAACACTTGGATTTCTTCATTGTTCTAACTCAGGGGTCCTCAAACTTTTTAAACAGGGGGCCAGTTCACTGTCCCTCAGACGGTTGGAGGGCCGGACTATAGTTTAAAAAAAAAACTATGAACAAATTCCTATGCACACTGCACATATCTTATTTTGAAGTAAAAAAACAAAATGGGAACAAATACAATATTTGTATTTGCATGTGGCCCGAGGGCCGTAGTTTGAGGACCCCTGTTCTAACTAGCTGTGTGATCTTGGATAAGCCTCTTAGCCACAGTTCCCTCAATTATAAAATGAAGAGATTTTAACTTGGGGTTTAAGCTCATTCCAACTCTAAAAATTTTAGCAAAGGCATTGTATATATACACTAGAGGCCCAGTGCACGAATTCGTGCACAGGTGGGGTCTGGCCAGGCCTGTTGGGAGGAGGAGACGACAGGAGGTTGGCCAGGCCGGCTGGGGGGAGGAGCCGCCGGCGTTTTTTTCGTCTGGCTCCACCCCCAATTGGGTTTGTGGGACCGATCTGTGGAGGGACCGGGCAGGGGCTGCAAGGAGGTTGGCTGGCCAGCCCCGCCCCCTATTTGGGTGCAGGGTGCAATCAGGGGCAGGGCTGGCCGGGGGAGGGGCTGTGGGCCGATTGTGGTGGGACGGGCTGGGGGCGAGGGGGGGGTGGGGTTTGGCCAGTGGTCCTGCCCTTAATCGGGGTGGGAGAGTCTGATCAGGGGTGGGTTAGCCGGGGGGAGGGGCCGCGGGAGGTTAGCTGGCTGGTCCCACCCCCTGATCAGCCAGTTCGCTGGCCACAGTGGGCGTCATAGCGACCAGTCATTAGGGTCATTACGGCGTTATGGTCTCTGGCTTTTTATATATAGAGAAGATAAATCTATGAACTGATGCTGGTATGGTCCATGGCCTAAAACATTTGCTGTGATGTTGCAAAAGTCATCTACCTTTGCAGCCTTAGAATTTCCTAAAGGAATAAGAATGGTGTATTTCAGTGATGATGGTTAAATCTTAATATGAAGCAGTGGGAAAGTTAGCTATGTTCTACATCTTTCTGTGTGAGTTGGTAGTTTTAGAGAAATTTTGAGCAGATTTTAGGAATAATTTTATATGATAGGCTTTTTGCTGTGATACCACATTTGGTTACAAGTTTAGGTTCATTCAATTAAAAGACAAAACTAATTGTGGCACTTTATACTATTTCACAGGTTTTTATCTCTTCCTATGGGTTGTATGTAGCTGATTCCAGTGTATACTAATTTGTTATTGCCTTACATTTTATAGAGCTTTTACACATTATCATAGTTTTAGAAAAACTAATTTACCCATTAAAAAAAAAAAGCAACTTAGTGGCCCTATCAGGGTCCCTCAGTTGGTTACAGTGTCTTTACAATAAGCCAAGGTTGGGGGTTCAATTTCCAGTCAGAGCACATACAAGAAACAACCACTGAATTCATAAATAAGGGTAACATAAATCAGTGTTTCTCTGTCTCCCTTCCTCTCTCTAAAATCAAACAATAAATTTAAAAAATAAAACAGTGACTAAAGCTAAAGAGAAGCCAGTATTGTCACTTCTGATTAAAATCAATAATTTTAGATTATAGATAGAAATATGGAACTCAGACATGCGTTTAGATATAAAGTATTTTTCCCTGTAATGTTACTGCTTCTTTCAAATTTCATCCCAAACATGAGTCCTGCTTTTCTATTATTCTGTTTTCCAGATCAATGTTTAAAGAGCAATTTTATACACAGGATCCTTAGTAGTGTTTCATATTTAATAGTATATGGGAAAATGCAGCAAATGTTTTTATCATTTTAAAGTGTTGATCTTACAGATGTAGTAACTTTTATTGTCTTAATAGAGAGGATCTCTAATTAAAATGTTTGAAGAGTTTTAATCAAGGTGAATATGATTTATTCTCTGGGTAAAATGTATTTCAGGGTGCCAAGTAACAATTCTAACACCAATATAGGATAGTGACATACTGCTTGTCTCATTGAAAATACTTAGGAGTGCATCTTACTTATTGTGGTCATCATGAGACTTAAATGTTACACATACATTTTTTCATAAATGTAAAAGTCATTCACAGAGAGACATTTGAACTCTTAAATCAGGTGTGATTTAAATGGATTTTAATAGGTTAATCTGGAAACTTGATTTGTGTCTTTGGAAAAGAATGTCCAAAATTTTCAAATTGATTTTTGAACAGCTTACTCATGTGAGATCTGAAATGTAGATTGTAATTGAACTTTCTGTTGGTGATTTAGCTTTCTCATCACATTACTATTCTATAATTTAATGATATTGGAGGCCAACTGAGTGTAGATGAGACTTAGTTTATGATTTCACAGAATTGTACCAGGCTACGGTGCTTTACCAATTGACAATATTTTTCTCTCTTTCCTTGACAACAGTTATTACTTTTGGCAGCCCAGTTCCACTCCCCTCAGGTCTCCACTGGAATCAAAGAGAAACCAGTTAATCAAACATCAGTAGTGTTAACTTCAGGTTTTAAGTCATTAAAACTCTATGTGTCTCTTCTGTGTAGTAAAGAAACATATTTATCGAGCAAGTGTTGTGTGCCAAATGCTTTCACAGACTTATTTAATTGCCACACAATACAGTGTCTTCTCCCATTTCCCCCTCCCCAAGCAGATGAAAATGCAGTTTGGAAAGTTAAATAACTTGTCCAAAGTCTGAATGTTTCCCACTGGGCTTTTTCCTCAAAGCTTGGGTCTTTGGCTATATTTTTGCTGGTTGAGTTTGCTTAAAGATTAACTGATGGATAAATAGGATTGTTGCAGATGTCATAAATCATTATGTAGTTCTTTGTCATCAAATATGATTAATCATCATTAACAATAACTAGACTGCATTTAAATCATTTTTGACTGTTATCTAGGCATTGTGCTATGTATTACAAAGGATACAATAAAATAAAGGAGGAGAGACTTTATAGTACTCTGAGATACTTAAAATCTGAGAGGGAGCTTCCTTTCATAATTGATGGCTTAGTTGTGTCTGACTAGAACATTGCCATTCCTCAGATATTTTTACCAAAGCAACTTTTTTGAGGCTGAAGCTTAAAATTAAGATCAAGCATTTTTCCTTCTTTATTTTTTTCTAGCTGTGTCATTCTGAATTGCTTGGAATTTCAAATTTTCACCCTTTCCCCACCCACCCTGTTCTAAATTTCTTGTAGAAAATTATTCATAGGGGACTAAAGATTTCTTGTCCTTTGTATATAGTGAATGTGAAGAATATAGTTCTCTTCATTTTAGTTCTAATTGTCTCATATTATAGTTCTCTCCAACTCTTAGTAGTTACCTGACTGTCAAGATGTGTAAGTATATAATAGACTTACATCCTTTGAAATTCAGACCTTTAGAAAGTTAATGTTTTTGTATCATTTGAAGTAATGTAGATGAAAAGTCAGATGTTTGTGAAAGAAAATAAAGACTGTTAGCATTGTGTTATTGGTACTTCCTAATGAGGGAATTTCAATTTTGAATTGGGGAAAGATAAAGGGGAAAAGGTCACTTTTAAAAGTTAAAGTCTTGATTTGATTTTTAAAAGTTTTACTAAACCTTAAGAATTTAAGAATACGTAATTATATCTTCCCTTTAAAAAAGAGCTTTTGTTTTTTTTCCCTGCCAAATGAATTTACTTTGCTGGCTGATCACTTCGTACTTGAGCTGCTTGGGGGTAGATATTGTATACACTTAACAATTAGCAAATATTAAATATTTGTGTATATGTGGGTGCATTTTATTTTATTATTTGTTTTGCTGAAGTATTGTTACCAAGTCCCTCTTGAGTATATTTGCAGTTATTGCAACCTAAGTAAATCAGTTTCATCAAATGGAATTAAAATCGTACTCACATAAATATTTAAGATAAGGATGTTAAAACTTTTTTTTAATATACATAAAACTAGAGCCTTTAAATTTTGTGACAGCTAATGTTGCTTGCTGTATCAAGGATGGGTGAGGGAGAAATTAAAAGTTCATTATTAGTGTAATCATTTTGCTACTATTGTTGACATGTTCACTTGACTCCAAGACCAAAGCATGTATATGTAGGAATTTGCACTTGAAGCTAGTTTTCTTTAGTATATTGTTTTTGGACTTGTTTAATTTTAGGAAAGATTATAGCTTATGGATCTTCTCCTTAATGGCCTTTTCCATTCAGTAGTTTCCTCCCAGTTAACACTTATTAATAAAAGTCATGACTAAGTAGCCATGTGAAGTATTTAGTTAGGTGAATGAAAAATCCAAAAATATTAATATTTGAAATTTGAGTTTGTTGCTGCACGTTATTGTACTTAATTTCTATTTGAAAAAGACATTAGATTGTTTAAACATTACTTTCATTGCTGTAGATAAGGACATTAAAATATTCTTCCATGTTGTGCTTAGTAATTCAAATGTTCATGTTTTAAAAATTGCATTGGTGTAACATAAGGTAAAATGATACTCATTCACCGAACACTTGTTTATAGCCTTCTAAGTTGCATTGAAGAAAAACATACAATCCCTTAAGTATCTCAGTCTAGTAAAAAAAAAAAAAAAAGATATACAACATATTATGAAGCATTATGAAAATGTAATGATAGATATAACCCAAATATTATGAAACAGCTGAGAAGGAGTCATGCGCTTTGCTTGAAGTCAGAGAAGGATCCCTGGAGAATATGACACCTGAGTTGTATTCAGGGGCTATGTGAAGAATCAGATAAAGAAGAGGCAGAAGAAGACATGGGAAAGTGAATGGAGAGGGGTGACAGTGGTCCGGATTTACTATTGGTTTAATTTTGTTAGGGAATAAATGTAAAATAGGTAGTGGTGAGTGAAAAATGAAGTTAACCCTTTGCGGTCCAATGTTATTTTTGGAATTCAAACAGTCTGGTCCAAATTAATTGACGGGATTGAATGTTGAACTTTTTAATGTTCTTATTGCTTGACGTTGGACCTGCTCCTAGCGCCTGGTCTGTCGTGTCAGCCTCGCGGTTGGACCGAAAAGGGTTAAAGTAGGCATAGACTTTGACTTCATTTTTGCTGGTTGAGGTTGCTTACACTAGATCTTAAAGAGTTGTTATGTTCCCTTTTAAAATACACCCCACAGGCCTGTCATTAATGAGAGCTGGATTTTGAACAGGGCATGATGCTCATATGTCTATTTTGATGGTGATTTTGAGGAAGATAGAGTCCAAGAGGATATTAGCATTCATGATGGTTAGAAGGCTCTTGCAGTGATCTAGATCAGCGGTTCTCAACCTGTGGGTCGCGATCCCTTTGGGGGTCGAATGACCCTTTCACAGGAGTCGCCTAAGACCATCGGAAAACACATATATAATTACATATTGTTTTTGTGATTAATCACTATGCTTTAATTATGTTCCATTTGTAACAATGAAAATACATCCTGCATATCAGATATTTACATTACGATTCATAACAGTAGCAAAATTACAGTTATGAAGTAGCAACGAAAATAATTTTATGGTTGGGGGTCACCACAACATGAGGAACTGTATTAAAGGGTCGCGGCATTAGAAAGGTTGAGAACCACTGATCTAGATGAAAGTTTTAAGGCAATAATATTCAGGATGAAAGAATGGGGGCATATTTGTCCTAATGTTAGCAGCACTTGGTGAATGGATGAGAAGGATTTGAGAGAGAGGAAAAAAGATAAGATAATGGTATGCTTCTATCTTGTTGTAACTAGGTGATTAAGTTGCCACTACTGAGTCTGAGAATACAGGAGGAAGATTTGAGTGGGCGTGGTGAGTGAGTTTACTAGGGGTTTTGTCTGGAGCCTTTGATTGGAGACATCCAGCAGATAGTTGAATAAAATAGGCTTCAGGGACAATATCTGGGCTCCAAAATAGATTTAGGAGCAATTAAAATATAAACCAATAATTTAACTTCTTTGAGATATGGGCCAAACTTCTTGGGAAATCTGAGTTAGGGATCCACCACCCAGAAAAGAAGTGTGCACACATTCTATTTGCAAAATTTTGTATACAGTTCTAGGAGTCTCCAGAATCCCTTGCCATTTTAGTCTTGTGCATTTTAGAACCCTAGATGTGTGGGTAGTAGTTATAACCATGAATTAAAATCCTTAGGGTCCCAGTGTAGAGCAAAAAAAGCCCAGGACAGAACTTTCTCGGGATTAAAATGATTTAAATGGCACTGACAAACAGAAGACATGAAATAGGGGAATACTGTTCCTGAAAGAAGGCTACATTATATTGACTTGCATTTATTTAGCATAATTATACTCTTTTTTAAAAAATCCTCACCCAAGGATATGTTTTTATTGATTTTTTTTTGGGGGGGGGGGGGGAGACAGATAAAAAGAGAGAGATAGAATGAGAAACAGAAACATCAATTGGTTGCCTCCAGCACTCGCCTTAATTGAACCTGCAACCTTTTGGTGTACGGGATGACACTCCAAGCATCTGAGCCACCCAGCCAGGGCAGCATAGTTGTACTCTTAAGGTACTTTTGTTTTTGTTCATATCTGTTTATTTGCTAAGTTTGAAAAGCTATATATTTTTTCTGACATTTGATGCCCATATATGAGAATTCAAGAGATTCTATCATTGGGTACTTGTTAGTCAACATGAGAAGAATTATACTGTGTCCTGGACTGGGCTAAATTCTGACATTCTTATTAGGACTGTCTTCGTGATAGTCCTTTGAGATAGATGCTGTTCTTAAACCCACTTTGCACATGAGGAAATAAAGGCTTAGAGGAGTTAATTTGCTCAAGGCCACATGGCTTGTGATTTAAAACAGCCATGACACAAATCCAGGCCATTCAGACAGCAAAACTTATGTTCTCTACTAGTATACCATTCTGTGGTTACCAGGATAATCAGTGACTGGCACTGTGATATTATTACTTTACCATGTTAGCACAGTGAAATGTGAGGTGAGCCTAAGAGTATGAACTAGATTTGGGGCTGTATGAGTTTTAATCCTAGCTCTGTGATTTGGATAAATCATTTAATCTCTTTTCCTTTGTTTGAAAATTTTTATGCCTGAGCAATCACCAGAAGAAACGTCCTGTTGCTCCATCTGTGCTCTATAAGGCATGAATACTAAGGAAAATACTACTACAGTCTTGGATTATAAAACAGCTTTTACTTATATGAGAAATGATTTTAGTGTAATGTAAGAGTACTTGTACAATATTTAAAGCCTCTAGGTTTATATTTTAAAAATTCTTTAGTCTCCAATAGAATATTTAGTAATTCATGCTGGGTAGAGACATTTTTGTACATTTTCTAGCTTTTATGGAATCTTATGTTGTAGAGCTTGAAAAGATCATTTGAAGTTTTGCTCAACTATTGGCAGTATACTGGAGTTTATAGTTAATACACAGCTCTTTCTTTGAAATCATTCTGAATATTCATTCTGCTTCAGGTGTTTATTACTTAACAAGAGGCCCAGTGCACGAAATTCATGCACTGAGATGGGTAGGGGGGTGTCCCTCAGCCCAGCCTGCACCCTCTCCAATCTGGGACATCCCTCTCCCAATCTGGGACTGCTGGCTCCCAACCGCTTGACTGCCTGCCTGCCTGATTGCCCCTAACTGCTTCTGCCTGCCAGCCTGATCACCCCCTAACCACTCCCGCCTGCCAGCCTGATCTATGCCTAACTGCTCCCCTGCCAGCCCGATCGCCCCCAACTGCCCTCCCCTGCCAGCCTGGTCGCCCTATACTGCTCTCCCCTGCCGGCCTGGTTGCCCCTAACTGCCCTCTCCTGCTGGCCTGGTCGCCCCTAACTGTCCTCCCCTGCCGGCCTGGTCGCCCCTAACTGCCCTCCTCTGCTAGCCAGGTCCCCCCCAACTGCCCTCCCCTGCTGGCCTGGTCTCCCCTAACTGCCCTCCCCTGGTGGCCATCTTGTGCCCACATGGGGGCGGCCATCTTGTGTGAGGGTGTGATGGTCAATTTGCATATTCTTTATTATATAGGATTATTATATAAGATTTTAAGGGAAGGTGTCTTAATCTGCTTTATTGTAACATCTGCATATGCTGTCAGCAAACAAAACCACGTCCCACATACTGTAGTCCTCTTATATGGGATGAATTCCAATATCTCGAGTGGTGCCTGAAATTGCAGTGGTACCAACAATAATAAATTAGAACAGTTATAAAAATATAATATAATAAAAGTTATGTGAATGTGGTCATTTGTTTGAGGGGATTTCTTGCTAAAGTCTTCATATAGACTCAATGCTTTCTTGCTGCTATCATTTGGGACATGTTTTTTGTTCATGTCTTCTACCCACAGGTGTAATGCCTGTTTGTCTTCACTAAGCACTTATGCATTGTGGCTGTAACTGCTGTGGTTTGAAGTGTGATAGCTAAACTAGCACAGATTTCTTTTTCCTTCCTCACAATGTCATTGATAGAAGAGTCATTCTTGTTGTCTATCTTCACACCCTCCCAGCATGTGATTTTTTTTTTTTTGTATTAAGTTGAGAACTTAAAGCTTTTCACTTACAGGAAGCACTTTTTGCTTCTCTTTGACATACCCAATTGCCACGATCACTATTCTTGCGCTTTGGGGCCACTATTAAATAAAATAATGGTTACTTGAACCACAAGCACTGTGAAGCAGCGATGGTTGATCTAATAACCAAGATAGCTGCCAAGTGGACAAAGGGATGATTCCTGTCCTGGCTGCACACAGCAGGATGGTGCCAGATTTCATCATACTATTCAGATGGGTTGTAATTTTAAAATCATGAATTACTTATTTCTGAAATTTTTCATTTAGTATTTTCAGACCATGGTTGACCGTGGGTAACTGAAACCACAGAAGGCAAAATTGTGGATAAGGGGGACTACTGTACATGGACTATTAAAGTTATTATCACATGGGCTTGTATCATTTATTTGTGAAAAGTTTAAATAGCTACATCTTATTTATATTTTATATGTATCAGGATATCTAACCAAAAAAATAGTAGTTTAGGTGTAGGGGTAAATTCAATTAAAGCCATTTCAGAAAAGTCAATAGACCTGGGATTTGAATATTTAAATACTTTTTAAAAAAATATATATTTTATTGACTTTTTTACAGAGAGGAAGGGAGAGGGATAGAGAGTTAGAAACATCGATGAGAGAGAAACATCGATCAGCTGCCTCCTGCACACTCCTACTGGGTATGTGCCTGCAACCAAGGTACATGCCCTTGACTGGAATCGAACCTGGGACCCTTGAGTCCACAGGCCGACACTCTATCCACTGAGCCAAACCGGTCAGGGAGGGATTTGCATATTTAAATAAAGGAAAGGCATTGTTCTCCTAAAGGGTTCCTTTTTAAGCTCTCCAGAAGAGTTTAGAATAATAAGACTCAGTTTGAATCATCATCTTAAGAATCCTCTTCATTGATAGTTGAGCTGGTATTTTATGGTAGAATGACTGAAAGAACTGTTTTGCCTACCTACTCCTTTCTCTTTGACATTCATACCCATTAGAAGAGGCTTGGAGAGGATTTATTTTAAACTGCTTTATTGAGGTATGATTGACATACAAAAAACTGTACGTATTTAATGTATGCAACTTGATGAGTTTGGAGGTAAGTATTCACCTGTGAAACCATCACCAAAATAAATACAGTAAGCATATAGTTCATATAGTTGGTGTGTTGTTGTTGTTTTTTCCTGCCCTCTTTGGAGAAAATTCTAGCTCAGTAATTTCTGTTTGTTTCAGGTCAGAAGTATGTGTGAAGCTGATAAGTAATTGTTGCAGGATTTCCCAGATTGTGAATACAGAATTTGTAAAGTTCATGTGGCACAAAAAGGGCTCCTTACCCAAAGATTAGCAGGAAATCATTCAGTCAACAAGTATACTAGTAAGAGCTTAAATGCCAGGTCTGATTTTAGTGGCTGAGAGATTCAGCAGTGAAAAATATCCCTGCCTTCATAGAGCTGACATTGGCTGGGAGGAGGGAGACCAAGAAAAATCAGGAATGTGGGGTTGGAACTTGAGGGTCACTAGTAGGAGGCTGCTGCTATTTAAAAAGAGTGGGCAGTTAAAGCTTCGTTTTAAGGTGACACTTGAGCAGGGTTTTGAGGTTGATACATGAATGAGCCATGAAAGTATTTAGGGGAAGAACATTTCAAAGAGAGTAGCAGATACCTTGAAGTGAACTTGTTTGACGTATACAGGGAATAGCAAGGAAGCTGGTGTGGCTGGAGCAGAGCGAGCAAGAAGGGAGGACTAGCTCATGTCAGAGAGATTAGCAGATTCGAATAAGGCTTTGTAGCATAGAGTTGGAACTTCCAACTCCAAGCAAAATGAGATGAGTTACATGATTTGATTTTATGTTTTCAGAAGGTCAGTCTGGTTGCTCTGTGATTATAGGCCAAGAGCAGAAACCGAGACCAGTTAGGAGACTGTTGAAATAAACTGAGAGATGATGGTTTGGACTAGGCAAGTAGTAATGGAAGTGGTTAGGAGGGCTTAGATTCTGGATATATTTTGAAGGTAGAGACAATAGAATTTCCAGTTGGATTAAAAGTGAGGTAAGGGTGTAATGAGGATTACAAACTTTTTGGCAATTGTAGGGATGGATTGGACATTTGCTCATTTGGAGAAGACTGCATGAGAAGCAGATTTAGGGGGAAAGATTAGGGTTTCTGTTTTAGACTTGCTAGTAGACATTCAAGTAGAAACATTGAGTAGGAAGCTGAAAATATGACCGATATTAGGGGAGAGGGCCAAACAGGATATATAAATTTTGAGGTTAACTTAAGCCATAAGAATAGATGAAATCAACTTCACCTTTTAAAAACAGCGTGGATGAACAAAAAGGCTTAGAACTTGAGCCTTAGGGTTGGCAGTTGTGATGAAGAACTGGTAAGCAGACTGACAAATACAAACCAGTAGAGTAGAAAGATGGTATAGCTTGGAAGGCAAGTGAGAAATCTGTTTCAAGTAGGAATGATCAGCTCTTTGAATTGCTGCTAGATAGGTCAAGTAAGATAAGAACTGAGACTTTGACCATTAAATTTAGCAATGTGGAAGACCCTTGGTGACCTCTTCAAGAGTAATTTCAGTGAAATGGTAGAAAATGGGAATCCTTACTAGAGGGGCTTCAAGATATAGTGGGGAAAATAGGACTTAGATACAATCAACATAGAGTTGTTCTCCTTCCCTGCCTTGTGATTTTGCTGTAAATGGAAAAGAGAGAAATTAGGTGGTGCTGGAGAAATATGTGGGGTTGTGAGGATTTGTTTGTTTGTTTTTAGGATGGGAAACTGATAATTTTGAATGCAGATGGAAATTATGTAGCAAAGAAGAGAAAACATTTGATAATGCTAGGAAGGAGGATTGCTAAAGGGGGTCCTTGAATAGATGAGTTGTTATGGAACTAGAGCAGTACTTGTTAAACTTCATTCTGTGTGTGAATCACCTGGGGTTGAAATGCAAGTTATGGTTCTCTAGGTCTGGTTTGGGGTTCTGAAATTCTCCATTTATAACAGGTTCCTAGAATTTGCCTGTGTTTTTTGTCCCTGTGCTATAATTTGAGTATAAGAACTGGGCACTAATTTGCTAGTAGCACAAGAACTAACAAATTATATTGGTATGCAGTCAACTAGATTAGTGGATATGGTGAATTTGTAGTTCCTTTCAGGTTCCTGTTTTCTCAAAACAGGAAGCAAGTCATTATCCAAAAAGATGGTAAAGTCATCTAGGATATTTGGGTCAGTAGATTAGAGAAAAGTAGGATTGTGGGGTTAAACTAAGGGCCCATTTGTGATTAGTGGTCATGAATTTAAACTGAGATGAATTGAATATGAGCATACGTTTTATTCTTCATTTACTTTCAACTACATGGGTGCAGTGTAGGCAGGCAGTTGAGTCTTATAATGGTGTGTTTTTGGAGGGAGGTAGAGAGGGACAAGTGACTTAAAACAAATGTTACATAAAAGGTAGTTACAAATGATGGACCATGAAATCTAATCTGGGAAAGGAAGAAAATTAGAATATGCTAAGTTAAACAGAAAATGTGGGCTTTATTTTTGTTTTCTGTTTGTTTTGTTTTTAAATGCAGGTCTTTCCTCAATCTTTAATTTGTCAAAGAGCTCTGTAAATCTACAGGAGAGGAAATCTCTGAGCTTGTGTTTTACTAAATAAACTTAGGGGAAAGATGTTTCACACTTTCTGCTAAAGCAAGTATTAATAACAGAGATTGTGATTTTAAATGGAGGGGTTCTGCTGCAGATAAGGGAGGGAGGTCTTAAAGGATTTTTTAAAAATGGTTTCTATCAACTCTAAAAACGGTAAATTTATTTTATTTCTATTAAAACAGATTGTTAACATCCTTATAAGTCATACAGCTTTATCATCATAGCCGTATAATGAAATATTTACTGTATGGATAAATACAAATTTTCAACCATTGGTTTTTGTTTTTGTTTTTGTCTCTTTTTCTCTCTTGGATATTACAGATGACCATGGATGAAAAATATGTAAACAGCATTTGGGACCTTCTGAAAAATGCAATTCAAGAAATCCAGCGTAAGAATAACAGTGGTCTTAGTTTTGAGGAGCTCTATAGAAATGCATATACAATGGTTTTGCATAAACATGGAGAAAAGCTCTACACTGGACTAAGAGAAGTTGTTACCGAACATCTCATAAATAAGGTATCCAACTTTAAAGGACTGTTACTAATTATACTGAATCTAGGAAATCTTTATACTATATTTTACTATGACTAGAAGTATTGTTTTTAAAGGCTCTAGGAAGCCTATAGAAATAACCAGTTATAATGGCTATATTACAAAACCTTACTCAAAACTTACAATCAGCTAAATCAGAATTGTTGATAATTGAGGGAAGATGAAATTTGTGTTCTATGAGCAATATTCTCTATAATCATAGTTAAGGAAGCAAACTTTCAGTAATTTACAAATGCTTATTTATTAATATGTTAACTATAGAGCATCATTTTTTCCTTAAAATGCATAATCAACCAAAATTAGCTTTCTCCACTTTCTCTGCATAGTTGAAAATATTAAAACTACATTGTTATATTGTCTAAGACTTTTTACCATTTGAAACTGACTTTTTTTTTATTTTAACTGAGTTTTACTTTAGAAATATGAATTTTAAAAAAATAGTGTTGGGCTGTTAACATTATCAAATGGTTCTTTGGTTCCAAAAAGATGTATTTGTTTTTTTAGAACATATGTTTTTATAAAGCAAACTCTTCCACTGCAAGTATGTCTGGCTTTAAGATTGTCAGATAAGATGTAAATACCACAGATAAATAAAAACTCAAAAGCTTTTGTGTGGTATTAGGGTATTCATTTTTAAAATTTTATTTTTGAGAAAATGGAAGTTGTACCAGTAGTACAATGATCTCATTGTAGATTCACCTGTTATTAATATTTTGCCACATTTTTGCCAATCCATTTATTGATACATGTTACTATCCAAATTACTGATATTATTGCTGAACAATTAAAGAATACATTTTAGATTTATTTACTCTCAAATATTTGAGAATATTTATCCTAAGAACAAGGAAATTCTCTTAGTTAACCAAAGAACAATGTTCCAAATCAGGCAGTTTAACATTAATATAATACTTTTATCTGATACAGTCCACATATAAATTCACCCTTGCCCTGTGTAGCAGTGATACCCTTTATTGCAGTTTTCTGATCCAGAATCCAATCCAGGATCACATACACAATTTCTCAGCCTTTCTTTGTCTTTCAACACATTGACATTTTTGAAGACTATAGGTCAGTTGTTTTGTAGATTGTCCCTCAGTTTTTGGTTTGTCTGATTGTTTCCTCATGACTAGTTTCAGGTTATGCATTTTTGGCAGGAATAATACATAAGTGATGTTGTGTCCTCAGTGCATCACATCAGGAGGCACATGATGTCAGTTTATCCCATTATTGGTGATGTTAACTTTGATCACTTGGTGTCCGCCAGATTTCTCCACTGTAAAGGTACCTTTTTTCCCTTTGTAATTCATAAGTAATTTGTTCAGATATATTTTGAGACTGTATAAATATCCTGTTCCCCAAGAAACTTTCATGTGATTGTTTAGCATCCATTGATGATTCTTGCATGAATCATTATTACTCTAGTGGTTACAAAATAGTCACTTTTTATTTCTATTATTCCTTCTGCAAGTCCTTTCTCTTAAGTGGGATTACATGAGCAGTAGCTAGTATCTCATAAAGCAGGTGATATGTTCTTCATGCAATTCAATGGGGGTTTTTTTGTTAAGTGACTGCTAGGAAAATACGGTGGATGCAAAGAGATACATGATACTAACGCTTCGTAGGTTTGTTTTTACTCTGATGTGAGAGATGATACACACATTAGATAACAGTGTGAGGCATTATATAATTCAGTGGTAAATAAGTTACCCTGGGCTGTAAGATTTCATGAGAAGGATCAAATTGAAGTGAGCCATGATAAATTTGGGATATAAGTGAACTATGTGGAAGGCATTCCAGAGATTGCAGGTATAACGTGATTATATAGACATGTTTACTTAGGTGGTAACTAGAGTTTGATTGAGGTATATAATAATTTATGGGAATTAGTGGATTATGGTACTGCAAAAATGGTTTGGGAACCAACTGGAGAAAAACTTGAATGCCAAGTTAAGGGATTTGAACTTAACAGTGGAGGTTTATTGGATGTTTTTAAGTAGATAATAATGTGACATTTGAGGAAGATTAAAATGGAATTTATATAATGTAGAATTGGGAGGTTGTTTGCTGGAAGCAGGAGAAAACCCGGGAAAATCTGAGTAAAGCATTAGGCTAGAAATGAATGGATAATGTCAAATTCTAAAGTAAGACTAGATGGTATTTGGTTATTGGGAGAATTATGGTGCCACTAATAGAAATATTGTGAAATAATAGTGGAAAACTGATTTGGAATGAGTAGAGGAAATGACAAATTTTGTTTTAGATTATATTGGAAATTTTTATAGTTGGCAAGCACCTTAGAAATTATTTTACATTTGAAGATAATTGTGAGATCGTAATAAAATTCTCAAGTAAAAATATCATGCTTGGAGATACAGGTTTAGAGCTTGGGTAGGAGCTCAAAACTGAAGATCAAGATTTGGCATTTGGTAGCACATCTTGAGGAATAAGTGTTGGAAATCACAGAGAACAAAAATCCCAGAGCCAAGGAATGAGTCTTCAAGAGCAAACTTTGGTTAGATAAGTATGAGAAAATAAGACTAATATAAGGTGCTTGATATCAAACAAAAAAAGAAAAATAGAGTGGAAGAGTTTTGCTTTAAGCTCTTGAAGGGAGAGAAGATTAGAGCAACTGAGTTCTTGGATGTGGAGAGAGTTGGGAACAATGGGGAAGTAAAGGTAGAAGAGAGGGGCATGTTCTCATTTGCCAGAGTTCTATAGAGAATGATGATAACACAATTGATTCTTAATTTCTATATGTGCCAGGTCCAGTTCTAATGCTTTTTACAAGTATTAATTTGGTTAATGGTCACAATCCAATGAGCTAGATAGTACTATTATACCTATTTTGCAAGTTAGGAAACTGAGGCACAGAGATTGGTGATTTGTCCAGATGCATGTAGCTAGTATATGGCCGAGATGAAACATTCAGTCATTGTGGTTTCAGGCCGAGTCCTTGACTTCTCTGTAGATTGGCTCCTGAGGTATACATAGTTAATGGATCAAGATGTAATAAATATGCTAGCCTTGAGGCTGCATGAGGGGCTTCAAGTAAATTGGCTCAATGTTTGTAAAACTATAGTTCTTTAAATTCTAGGTCTTAGTTTATATAATTAAAATGAAGGA
This sequence comes from Myotis lucifugus, assembly GCF_000147115.1. NCBI lineage: Eukaryota > Metazoa > Chordata > Mammalia > Chiroptera > Vespertilionidae > Myotis > Myotis lucifugus. The sequence goes on along the minus strand of NW_005871051.1, from coordinate 22,470,429 downwards.
ATTGTCAGTAATATCTCCGAGATTCTTTAGTTCTAAAAATAATTAAGCCATACATCTGAAAATGAGGTGAAGAGTCTTGGTCTAGCCCTTGTGGAGAATATAGGGAGGAATTGTCAAGTGAGGAAAAAGCTCAGTAGAAAATAGATCGAATGTGTGATCATCATTATTATTATCATCATCATATTATTTTAAGCAGTGCTTTGCAGCTTGGGCACAGAAACAGAAAAATCATCTGTAGTTAATGTGCTATGATTGAGAATTGGCTTATCCAAAAAGTGAGGAGAGAAGGCCAGAATGGGAGGTCAGTATTTAAATGATTAATTTTTGGACTCTCCACATGGTTAGGTAGAAATTGAAGTCATGTGAACACATAATTCCATGGTAACTGCGGGAGCTTTAGCATTTTTCAGTTGTTTAAAGTGATCCTATATTAAGGTTAACTGTCATTTTAAAATACAGGCAGTTTCCCAATATATTCCAGAGAACATGTATTCAAGTTGATTGTGCTAAAGAAATTAAAAATATATTTGCTAAATTCTTAATTTCTTTTACACAGGTATTAATGATAGAGCACCAGCATCTGAAAATGTTCTTTAATATTTTTTTTCACAAGCCCTCATTTGACCAGCTTAAACTGTCAATTTCTGACTAAGAAATGTACCAGTTTCAGCATAGCTAATTCTTTATTTCAATTGACTAACTTTTTGAAACTCTGTTAGTATCTGTGCTTACATTTTTGTGTTTTCCATTTATCTTTTTTGATTTAACTGTAAATACTACTGTATGGAGACACCAAAAGAAGTCTGTTAACTGACAGGCAGGGTCATCATATAGTAATCCAAAATGTTTGTCTCCTGATATAGGAAATCTTACACTTGTTCTACCAGATGGGACTTTTAGAAATGCTTGCTTCCAAGTAAATGTGTATAAGAGTAGTTCGCATGAAAATCAGTATCAGCAGTCTCATCATTGCACCTTCTGACTAGAAGATGAAGGAATGATTTAGGGTTCTGTGGTGTCAGTGTAACTATCTTCAGTCTTACCAAATATATCCCTTTGTGTTTTGAAAGCATTATTACATGATCTGTTCATCAGCTTTTTGTTCTCTATGCTTTTAGCAGTTAGCTGAACTGCCTAACGTGTGTGTGTGTGTGTGTGTGTGTGTGTGTGTGTGTGTAGTTTTGCTTTTTTGTGTTGTTTTTTTTTTAAGCAAAACGAATGTTTGCTTAAAGGTTCTTTTGAAGTGAACCTTTTAGTGTTTTGGTGGTACGGCCTAGATAGCCAGAACCTATCTTTTCATGTTGAAAAATGCAATGGAAATACAATTTTTACATGGAATCAGGGATGGTTTATTGTAGTTTATTGGTACCCTGATTTCAAGATGAGAATAATGAACATTTTGAAGAACATTTTTGATAAAGCAGAATGGTATAAACTACCAGAGGGCATATGAAGGGTGAACACTTCTTTGAGATGAAATTATCTGATTGACTTTGGAAATGAGTTCACAAAATTGAAGCAGGCATGGGAAAGCTAAATGCTAATTTCTCTTTCTTGGTAGTATTTTCTTTCTAACTCTACCAGAATGTTCCCTTTGAGGAAACTGAGACTCAAAGGAATTCAGTGAATTTCTGAAGACCACAAAGTGAAACGGAGGGTGTGATGTGGCCTTTGTGTCTCGCCATAAGAAAAATCTTGTCTTATTTTAGTAAATAAGAAACCTTTTCAGAATTCACAGGGTTTATTTTTCTTTAACTCTTTTCTAAATAAAATAGCTTTAAAAGCATGGTTATATTGGAGAAAAAATGTTCTGCTACTTTCCAGTTTTAAGAATTTTTAAATTATAGATCATTTTGTCAAATCAAATGTGTTCTTGTAAGACTTAACACCGAATTCAACATTCAAAGGTATTTATTTGACAGGCTCTGACTTAGGTGTAGGAAATATATTGGTAAATAGAATGCATCTGATCCCTGCACTCATGGAACAGATAAACAAGTGTTTAGTTACAAAATATAATGGAGAAAACAGCATACAGAGTGTTAAAGAAAAATGATGAGGGCAACTACATAGGCCAAGAAAGGGCTCGTGGAGGAAGTGGTGATGTTTAAACTGGGACTTGAAGAATGAAAAAGGTGCTCAGGAGACAAGTGGGTTGAAGAGCATTCCAGGCAAAAGGAATGCCTATGAAAATTTTTTTCTTTCCTGTAAAGGACCAGATAGTCAATATTTTCAGCTTTCGGAACCATCTTTGTCAGGGCTCCTTGACTCTCCTGTTATAGCACAATGACAGCAATAGACCATATACTAGTATAATGAGTGGCAGGGCAGTATTCTAAGAAAACTTTCTTTTAGAAGGATAGCAGGCTATCATTTGCCCATTTTTGGACTAGAGAAAATGGGGGTGGGGGGTGGGAAGCCAGTTGTGAATGGCAAATTAAGAATTAGTAGTGAGGCAGAATGGAGTTGGAGAAAGAAACGTAAGTCAGATCATGGCAGGCCTTGAAGCCTGGGTATAAGAGCTTCATACTTAATTATATGTACAAGAGGAAGTCATGAAAGGATTTTAAGCAAAACAGTGACATGATCTGATGTAGGTTTTTAAAACTTTAACTCTGGTTGCTGTGAGAGCTCAAAGTTGGAAGTGAGGGGAACAGAGTAATAGCTTCAGGTGATAGTGGGGATAAAGAAAAGTTTTCCATTTCAAGAAAAATTTCTGATGTAGAAATATTGTTGCCTGCGGGTTGATTATCCCAGATGATTTATAGTTTTCGAGCTCTTGGACAATTCAGTGATTTGGGGTAAAACAAAAAGATGCTTCATTTGGACAGATTACTTTTTTAAAAATATATTTTATTGATTTTTTACAGAGAGGAAGGGAGAGGGATAGAGAGTTAGAAACATCGATGAGAGAGAAACATCAATCAGCTGCTTCCTGCACGCCCCCTACTGGGGATGTGCCCGCAACCAAGGTACATGCCCTTGACCGGAATCAAACCTGGGACCCTTGAGTCCGCAGGCCGACGCTCTATCCACTAAGCCAAACCGGTTAGGGCTGGACAGATTACTTTTAAGATGCCAAAGAAAGCAAATCTAGTTCTCTGAGAAGTTTGGACTGGAAATGTAAATTTGGGAATTATGAGCATATAAATGATATGTAAAGCCCTGGAAGTGGATGAAATCACACAGAAAGAAGAAATGAGGGATGCAGGTAGAACTCTGATGAATTTAAACATTTCAGATAGTTTGAGGATTGTGGCGGAGACTGAAAAATGGCCAGAGTGTTTAGTGTTACTTAAGATTCAGTGCTGACCTTAAATTATAAAATAATTTAATTTCAACATTTGTTGATTTGAGTTGTGGTTTTCTGTGTATGTGTGCTTTATGTTAAAAGATAGTTTTAAATTAAAAAAGAGGGATACTCAGTTCTTTTACTTGTGGGTAGGGTTAGGTAAGGATTGAATTATTTTTTAAAGTTTTCTACAGATTTATTGAAGTATAATCTAAAATTGTAAAATATTTGAAGTGCTTTGTTTTGGATGGATTATCTCCTTTTAGAAGATTTCTATTTGAGGTTTAAACTTGACAGTCTCTAAGCTCATAGTACATTAAACTAGAACTTGCTGTTTTTTCTTTTACTCACTGTTGAGCATTCCATGTTTAATAATCTATATATATAAAAAGCCAGCGACCGAAACGCTGGAACGACCAGTCACTATGACGCCCACTGTGGCCAGTGAACCAACTGGATTGGGGGTGGGGCTGGCCGGCCAACCACCCGAGGCCCCTCCCCCCAGCCGGCCCCACCCCCAATCGGCTCACCCCACCCCAATCAGGGGCAGGGCCGGCTGGCCAACCACCTGTGGCCCCTCCCCCCAGCCAGCCTCACCCCCAGTGGACCCCCACCACCCTGATTGACCTGCAGCCCCTCCCCTAAGCCATCTCCACCCCTGATTGGCCCCGCCCACACCAATCAGGGGTGGGGCTGGCTGGCCAACCTCCCACGGCCCCTCCCCCATCCACTGACCCTGATAGGCCCCCTCACCCCATGTGGGGGCAGGGCCAGCCGGCCCACTGCCCACAGCCCCTCCCCATTGCCAGCTCTACCCCCAACTAGCCCCCCACCCCAATAAGGGGCGGGGACCACTGGCCAATCACCTGTGGCCCCTCCCCCCAGGCTGCCCAGCCCTGATTGGGGTGGGCTGGCTGTCCAACCTCCCGCTGTCTCCTCCTCCTGACAGGCCTAGCCCCACCCGTGCAGGAAGTTGTGCACTGGGCCTCTAGTAAGAAATAATTTAGAAGCGGCTGCAGTAGAAAAGTACTGGATAAGAAGTAGGAAGAGCTGGACTTAGAGCTAATTTTGCTACCAACAGTCTTGAACAAATTACTAGATTTTTCTGAAATTGGGGTTGGTTTTGTTAGCCTGAATGAGTCCTAAAATTATATAATGAGTACATCTTGACAGTTTGGGGTTATTGAGACTTAAGAGGATCATAGTTTTTGCGGTTTACCATTGTTCATTCCTGTGCCATAATATGTGTAGAATAAAAACATTTATATTCTTAATTGTTTCTTACAGTCAGGTATAAAATTTGTTTTAACATGTCAAGAATCCTTAACAGGTTTCTTAGATTTGCTTTATGCTTCATTTGTCATTCTCTTTCAAATTATTACTCTATAGTAATAGTAATAATTTAATAATATGGCAGCCTCACAAATGAGCTTATAAAAGTGAATTCTTATACTTTGAAGGTTTGTTTTCCTCTTAGAAAAGCAGCTGAACAAAAAAAGATGTTGATTTTTTTTAACTCAAGTAGAAATAGTTCTTTATTGCTAAAAAGAACATTATTTCAGTGGCTGTCAAGATCTTTCTATCCATATATCCTATTTTTCAAATAATATCTTTAATTGGATGGGGAAGAAGGCAAAATAAGAGCTTCATCCTCTTCACTTTTCATTCATTCAGAAAACTGCCTGTTGAGGACCTACTCATACCAGGCACTGTTCTTCTAAGTATTTGCAATGTATCAAAGATCTCTCCTCTTGCAGAACTTGTTTTGGACTTAGTACTTGAATCTGTGTCTTATAATCCTGCTCAATTCGAAGCTCTTAGGTAGGTAGGAAAATTGAAGCCTCAAGAGGGAATAGTTTCAATTTTTAAGTGACTTTCTTTTTGGATTTTGTTTTGTAAATTGAAGTCTTTGTAGAATAACACCCTACTACTAATTATTTGTACACAGGGTCTCATTTGCTGAAAATGACGTTTCTATGTAAACTATTGTTTTAATATATTAATTTGTCTCCCCAGTTTTAGAGGGAAAATAAATATAGCCAGAGTTTTAGAAATTATGTTTATTTGTAGGTAAATTAAGATGTTTATATGATGGTACTCATTGCATATGGAAATTAAGTTGGTAATTTTATGATAGGCTCTAGACCAGTGATGGCGAACCTTTTGAGCTCGGCGTGTCAGCATTTTGAAAAACCCTAACTTAACTCTGGTGCCGTGTCACATATAGAAATTTTTTGATATTTGCAACCATAATAAAAGAAAGATTTATATTTTTGATATTTATTTTATATATTTAAATGCCATTTAACAAAGAAAAATCAACCAAAAAAACGAGTTTGCGTGTCACCTCTGACACGCGTGTCATAGGTTCGCCATCACTGCTCTAGACTATTGTGTAGGCCAATTAATCAGACTCAGCTTCTATAATAAAGGTTTTTAGTGCTTTTCTTCCCTTTCTAGGTAAATGTGAATGAATGCAGAGAGATTTTTAATGGCATTTATGTATAAAATGTTATAAATATAATGGTTGTAGTGAATTATGAAGAATGTTGATAAAAGCACTAGAAAATAAGATTTTTATTAGCCGATTCAGAGGCCCACAAATACTCTCCTGTTTTCAGCCACCAAAATATAATTAAGATATCATACTTGTCATCAGAAAGCTCCCAGTTTTAGTGAGGTAATCAGATTTGAAGGGAAATTGTTGTGCCTGAGGAATGAGGAGCAGGGTTGAAAGAAAAGGTCATCAGTTTTAAAGGATTGTTAGACTCACCCCGTGAATAAACAAAGGCCAAAGATAGTCTCAGTAGGAAAAATGGCATGAGTAGCAAAGATATGTAGGTATGAGCCTTGGTCAGGTAGATCAGTGTAGACCAGTGATTTTCAACCAGTGTGCCACAAGAATTTTTAAAACATGCAGTACCTGACCTCTTTTCCCTTAGATTGTCAGATTAAAAAATGACAGCAGCCAACATAATAGCCATTCAGTATGAATGCCTGTCTTGAACCATAATTTTGGGGCTGTATACCTCTGGTTTTTTGAGACTGGAGTTTTTCAGTCTGCTGGGCACCAGATCCTGTGATCTTGTAGAACTGTAGTTTTTTTTCCATGGTACCCAAGAGAATAAAAAGACTAATTGCCATATTGCCATACTTTGTATGTGTTTTACTACTTATTCTGTCAGTGTCCCCATTGTTTAACTAGAGTACTGATGCTATAATGGCTTTCAATGTATCTCTTATTGTCTTAACCATTGGAAATAGAGTACTGTACAAATGATAACTTATATTGCTACTGTGGTATACTACTTTTTTCTTTTTGTTTCCCTTTTAAACCAGTAGGTAAAAAGCTTTCATTTTTTTAATGGCATTACCTTGTACTCATAGAAAAATCCTGATTTTTCTGAGGTTTGTTATTTTTTTTAAAGTTTAAGTATTCGAACTAAGAATGTATTTTTTAAAACAATACCAAATTTAGATGATTATTTGATTGAACATGTAGCAAATTTTCTTTATGAAAGTGTGTTGTCCTAATTCTCACTGTGTGCCCCTCCTTTGAAACTCCTGACTTCTCTATTGCTAGTCATTGTTTTCTGCTTTGTATTGAGGTCATATGAATGCTACTATTAGGCTCCTCTTTTCTCCCTTCCCCCATAGAGATTATAAAAGTTGCTGAATGCATTTTGTATCCCCCATAGTGCCCCAAAGCATCCTGCTTTGCTTGTTGGAAGTAATCATTAAATATTTCAGTTGTTAGTTTGGGGAAAGATTTTATGTATTGCTTTGAATTAAGAGCTTCACTTTGGATACTTAAAACAAAGAGTGGGGAATATTGCCATGAGGATTGAATTTTTTTTTTTTTTGAAATTTGTGAAATGCTTAAACTGATATTACTAACTATACATACATTAGTAAATTACTTAGAGAAGAATCTTCCTACAGCATCAAGAAAAAAGTTTTCCCTGCAGTGGCTAGTTTGTTTTGTTGATGCTGTTAGGATTCCTCGGATCAAGATTGCCACCTTTATTCTAATTGTTTAGAATAATCCTGTCAGTCTAGAAAAAAAATCAAGAGGGCATCAGGAATCACTTGTCATTGGTGAATTCTTAGAAAGTTAACTCAGCAGAAGCTTGTTTTGAAATACAGAAATTTTAAGGTATATACTATGAGATAGCAACATCTATTTACCAAACTTACATTAAATATACAAATGGTAGGAGATTGGCTACGTTACAAGAATTCCTTCTAGTTATGGAGAAATAGCTGTTGTATTGAGGAAAGGAAAGCAAGAATCAAGTGGCAATTGAGAGTTTAGAAAATACTGTATAAAATACGTGAACATATGTATTTTATGTCACTTGTTTCTCAAATTTTAAGGCACTTATGAACTTTGTGTTAATCTTGTTAAAATGTAGGTTCTGATTGTGCATTTCTAACCTCCCAGATGATGATGATGATGATCTTGACCGTGATACTGGCTCTTAGGAACATGCTTTGTATAACAAGATTCAAATACGTATATGAATATACTAGAGGCCTGGTGCATGAATTTGTGCACCAGTGGGGTCCCTGGGCCTGGCCTGCAGGATAGGGCCAAAACTGGCTCTCTGACATCCCCCGAGGGGTCCCAGATTGCGAGAGGGTGCAGGCCAGGCTGAGGGACTCCACTGGTGCATGATCAGGGCCGGGGAGAGACATAGGAGGTTGGCCTGCCCGGGCGGGACCGCGGGAGGGCTCCAGGGTGTGTCTGGCCTGTCTCTCCCAGTCCCGATCGGCCGGACCCCACCAGCAAGCTAACCTACTGGTTGGAGCGTCTGCTCCCTGGTGATCAGTGCACATCATAGCTACTGGTCGACGGGTTGACTGTCTGCCCCCTGGTTGTTAGTGCACATCATAGCTAGCAGTTGAGTAGCCTTAGCATATCATTAGCATATTATACTGTGATTGGTTGAACGGCCGACTGGTTGACCAGACACTTAGCATATTAGGCTTTTATTACATAGGATTATGAATATGTAATACAAGAAATAATAGTAGAAAATGCTTGTATGGCATTTACTGTAGGCTAGGCACAATTCTAAGCATTTTGTGTATGTTAACTCATTTTATCCATACAACACCTCCTTGTTGTAGGTGTGGTGCTGCTATTGCTATTTTATAAAAACTGATACACAAAGTAATTAAGTTCTCCAGGGCACACATCTGCTGTTGGGTCTGTGATTTGAATCAGGCTGAGAGACTTTTCAGCATCTGTACTTCTGTGCTGCCACTATTCACTGTATATGGCTAATCTTTGAGATCAGGAATTCTTGGGGTAAGACAAAGAGCTGTAGAGCTCTTTTCAAACCGTTTCTGTTGGATTAGGAAAATGTCTTTTATATTCCACTAGAGGCCCAATGCATGAAATTCTTGCACGGATGCTGTCCCTAGGCCTGGCCAGTGATCAAAACGTGAGCGTCTGGTGTGGAAGGGCAGGTCCCAGCTGACCTCTGGGCCCTGGGCAGCACCTGGGCCCCGGGGTCCCCACGTGCCCCCCTCCATCTGAGTCATGATGCCCGAGTCCCCATGCTGAGATGCTGTGAGTGCTGCCAGTGGTGCCACACGGAAGCCGGGCAGGCAGTGCACTCTCTCCCAGCTGGCCTCACAGACCGGCTCCTGCGCGAACCCACGGGGAGGCCGACTGGCCCCTACAGTCCCAGTGGCTGTGGCCCGGCTCAGCCGGAAGATGCACAGGTGTGGGGTGGGCTCCTCGCGGGCACCTGGCACCTGAGCGTAGAGGCTTCACCAGCGTGCCAGCCCTGGTGTCCCAGGGGAGGGTAGTAAGGGGAGTGAGAATGAGCTCGGTGGACACCCTACATTCTCACCGCACCTTCGTCCCCATCACCCCTGCCCCCACGTAGCCAGCAAGAGGTCGCAGTGTGCAGTCGACACCTGCCATGTTCTGCGCCGCTCCCTGGTGGTCAGTGCACATCATAGCAAGCAGTCGAACTCCCAGTCGAGGGGACAATTTGCATATTAGGCTTTTATTATATAGGAGGATTACTTAGTTTCCATTGAGATTCACTTCTGTACTAAGCCACTTTTGATAGGTTTATATCACATTAGTAGGATGAAGTGAAAAATTCTTGAGATCTGCAAGAATAATTCTTTAATGGCATTTCTTGGAAAAATAGGATTTATGTAACTGGTAAAGTTTATAAAGTGACAAGCCCTAGATCACATATGTAGGACTCTGTAAAAATTCAAGTGTTATAAGTGGGAACTTAAGTCCTTTTTAAAATTATGGTAAATGTTGCATATTTATGTACATATTCACGTGAAACAAGCAATGTGCTTCAGAATTTAGACCCAGAAAGGTACATAACAGACATTCAGTGGCTCCCAGTTATTTTAAAAGAGTAGAAAACGAATCTGACTTTTAAAATCACACAAAACCAATAGAAATCATGTTTAATCAGAGGAAATGGAGTCTGCCCTGCATTGATACTAAAGCATCTTAGTGGAGCTTGATGTGATGTTGATCTAATCAATAGGTAAGAGGAGCTACAGACCAGATAGGTTAAGTAACTAGTTAGTAGTTGCCCTGGGCAGGTGCTTGCAAATACGAATTTAATTGTTTTAGCTCCTGGGTGAATGTTAAAATACTACAGGTTCCTAGGAGGTCATACCTGTTAAAATTATAGTATCTCTGTGATACTTTTTAATGCTCTTTGTATAAGTAGCATGTACTCCTGTTGTTTGTGCCCCATTTTATGTTTTTAATACATGATGTCTATTTTTTTTACATGTATTTTAATTGCTTTCAGTGAGGAAGGGAGAGGGAGGGAGAGACAGAAACATCATCGATTGGCTGCCTCCGCCCATACTGGTGATCCAGCCCACAACCCAGTCACAACCCTGACTGGGAATCAACCAGTCAACCATTACCTTCTGGTTCATAGGTCTATCCTCAACCACTAAGCCATGCTGGCTGGGCCATGATATTTATTTTAATGCAAAATAATGCTAGCCCTAGCCGGTTTGGCTCAGTGCATAGAGCAGTGATGGCGAACCTATGACACGCGTGTCAGAGGTGACACGCGAACTCATTTTTTTGGTTGATTTTTCTTTGTTAAATGGCATTTAAATATATAAAATAAATATCAAAAATATAAGTCTTTGTTTTACTATGGTTGCAAATATCGAAAAATTTCTATATGTGACACGGCACCAGAGTTAAGTTAGGGTTTTTCAAAATGCTGACACGCTGAGCTCAAAAGGTTCGCCATCACTGGCATAGAGCATGGGTCTGTGGACCCAGGGGTCCCAGGTTCGATTCCAGTGAAGGGCATGAGCCTCTGTTGCAGGCTTATCTCCAGCCCTGCCCTGGTCAGTACATGTGCAGGAGGCAACCAATTGATGTGTTTCTCACACATCGATGTTTCTTTGTCTTTCCCTCTCTCTTCCATCCTCTCTAAAAATCAATGAAAAAATATCCTCGGGTGAGGATTAAAAAAACAAACACAACAACAAAATAATGCTACATACAAATTTCTGTACTTCTGAGATTTAATTAATATTTGAATTAAATATTGTCTTGAGTTTTGAGACTTAGAGAAGAAAGTTCTTAACTTTCAGTAATCTCTACCCTCATTAATTATATGGCTCAGTTATAATTTTAGTGAACTTTAGAACTAAAATCTTTATAATTAGTTTTAGCTGATGAATTTTTTTGTTACCTAGACATTCTATGAGATTGGCTACCTAGGATTTTGCCTTAGGCATTGAAATTTCGAGGGTGAAAAGTTTAAAGTAATGGTTAAAAAATAATTTTGCGTGTGTTATTTCAGAGGGTGGGGGTACTGTGCAGATTATTAATGTTCTTCAGCTCTCCACAGCCAAGAGCTGCTGGCCCAGGGTCAGCCTCCTTATCAATCCATGAAGATACTTGGATGTGAAAACTCAAGGGCAAGTTCATGCCTGCTGGCCTTTCCTATCATCCTCCTTTTCATCCTCCTCTTCCCTTGGCCAGTAATTTGATTTGAAAATGTGTTTTTTGCAACTTAGGCATTAATTTATCAGTGAACATGTTTTATTACAACATCAAAAAAAAAAAAGGATTTCTTTTGACTTAGTAATTCCACTTTAATGTTTGCTAAGGATGTAAAAAAAAAAAACAGGAAAAACTATATTCACAGTAATGAAGAATGTAATATACCAATTTTGAATTATTACATAGTCATTCATAAAAACAATTCAGAATTCTTTCATTGTCATTCAAGTTGCTTTTATGAGTAAAGATTATTATTTGTTTATGGTATAGTAATAAAATAGGACCCAACTTGGGAATCATAATTGCAAGTTTAAAAAAATCAGTATACAATAAAATTAGCCTTTTATTTTCATGTATATTTCTATGAATTTTATCCAATGTGTAGAATAATAGAACACCTATCACAATCAATATAGAACATTCCCTCACACCAGAAAACTCCGTGTTTTCCCTTTATAGTCACACCTTTCTTCAACCCCTGGTACTTGGCAACCACTGATCTATTCTCTGTCATTATAATTTTGTTTTCTCATATAGTTTGTAACCTCTTGAGACTAACTTTTCATTCAGCATAATTATTTTGAGATAGAGCCAAGCTATTTTATGTATCAATAGTTCTTTTTTTTCTGAGTAATATTTTATTGTATGAATGTGCCATAGTGTACTTATCCACTTACCTACTTGTTGAAAAGCATTTGTATTGTGAACAGAGTTTTGTGATTTTTGAATAGTGCTGCTTGGAATGTTCATGTACAGGTGTTTGTGTGAATATAAGTTTTCATTTCTCTAGGGTAAATACCTAGGAATGGGCTTGCTGGGTCATATGGTAAACAATTTAACTTCATAAAATACTGCCAAACTCTTTTCCATTGGGGCTGTACCATTTTGCGTTCCCTTCTCTGGTAATGTATGAAAGTTCTAGTTACTGGGAATCTTCCTCAGCACTTGGCATTGTCAGTGTATTTTGTGTTAGCCATTCTAATGGGTGTGTGGTGGCATTTCATTATGTTTTATTTTTTTAACTCTCACCCAAGGATATGTTTTTTAAATTGATTTTTAGAGAGAGCGGAAAGAAGGGAGGGAGAGAGAGAGATAGAAACATCTATGTGAGCGAAACATCTATGGTTGCCTCACGTACATGCCTGGACCAATCAGGAATTGAACACCCAACCTTTTTTTGTACTGGGCAACAATGCTCCAACCAACTGAGCCACCAGAACAGGGCTCATTATGGTTTTAATTTTCTTAATGGTTAATGTTGTTGAGTATCTTTTCATGTGCAAAATTGCCTTTATATATCTTTGGTGAAGTGTCTCTTCAATTATTTTGCCCATTTTTTAATTGTTTGGGTTTTTTACTTGTAAGGTTTTTTAAAATATATATATTCTGGATACAAGTCATTTGATATTTTCTCCCAGTCTAGAGCTTATCTTTTTATTGTTTTAACTGTATCTGCAGAACAAGCATTAATTTTGATGGAACACAATTATTTATTTATTTTATAGATCATGCTTTTGGGTGTTATGTAGGAAGTTGCTTTAAATTTCAGATAACATTTTTTTCTTGTGTTTCTTTCTAATAGACCTTTTTCTTTGAATTATTATGGTGCTTTGGAAATGATATGCTATAAGTAGAGGTTTCCTAAAGCAGAGGTTAATGTTGAATGTTGATTGATGGCTTAAAAAAATCAGGACTCAGAATTACATCAATATTATTATTCTAACTATATAAAAATATGTTCATGTTGAAGAAATTCTGCAAAGGAATGGAACAGAAATGGCTGGTGTGGTTCTTTTAAAGTCAGTGGTTTGGAAATCCTGACTGTTATGAGTAGCTTTTTTTTTTTTTAATTGACTTTATTTTGTAGAGCAGTTTTAGAGACACAGCAAAATTGAGCAGAAGGTACAGAGATTTTTCATGTACTTCCTGCCTCCACACACGCATATAGTCTCTCCTACTTTCTGCATCTCACCCCGGAGTAGTACATTTGTTACAGTGGGTAAACCTACATTGACATATTATTGTCACCCAGTTTATAGTTTACATTGGGGATTACTCTTGGTGTACATTGTCTAGGTTTTAACAAATGAATAATGAAATGTATTCTCTGTCATAGTACCAAACAGAATAGCCTCACTGCCTTTTTATCTTTCCCTCCACCCTAACCCCTGATAACAGGTGATTTTACAGTCTTCTTAGTTTTACCTTTTCCAGAATGTCACATAGTAGTTGGAATCATATGGTATGTAGCAGGGGTGGGCAAACTTTTTGACTCGAGGGCCACAATGGGTTCTTAAACTGGACCGGAGGACCGGAACAAAAGCATGGATGGAGTGTTTGTGTGAACTAATATAAATTGAAAGTAAACATCATTACATAAAAGGGTATGGTCTTTTTTTTTTTTTTTAGCTTTATTCATTTCAAACGGGCCGGATCTGGCCCATGGGCCGTAGTTTGCCCACGGCTGCTATGTAGTCTTTTTAGATTGTCTTCTTTCACTCGGTAATATGCACTTAATGTTCCTTCATGTCTTCTCATTTCTTTTTAGTGCTAAATAATATTCTGTCTGGATGTATCTATTCATCTACTGAAGGATATCTTGTCCAAGTTTTGGCAATTATGAATAAAGTTGCTATAAACATCTGTGTGTGGGGTTTTGTGTGGATATAAGTTGTCAACTCCTTTGGTATTTATACCAAGGAGTATAATTGCTGGATCATTATAGTAAAAATATGCCATTTTGCATTTCCCCCAGCAGTGAATGAGAATGCCTGTTAATGTACATCCTCACCAGCATTTGGTGTTGTCACTGTTTGGGATTTTGGCCATCTTAATTGATATGTAGTGGTATCCCAATATTGTTTTTATTTGCATTTCCTTAATGATCAGATATCACAAATCTTTTCATATGCTTATTTGTCATCTGTATTTTTTTGGTGAAGTGTCAGGTCTTTTGCCAATTTTTTAAATTGGGTCATTTGTTTTCTGTTGTTGAGTTTTATGAATTCTTTGTATATAGTAAGTCTTCACTTAACATCGTCGATAGGTTCTGTGACTTTAAGTGAAATGACATAAAATGAAGCCAATTGTACCAGAGGCTAAGAACGCAAGGTTGAACAGTCCTTTATCAGATATGTCTTTTGCAAATATTTTCTCCCAGTCTGTGTTTTGTCTTTTTGATCTCTTTTATCAAAATCTATTGCTATTCAGATGATTCTAATTATTCACCAGGTTTGTGATCTGTTTTGAACTATTATCTGTGCATTGCTTTATCCTTTCAAAGCTAAGTACCATGTGCAGCCAGTTTTCAATGGCTCATTTTATCCTGTCACAGCTGACCCTATACTTTTATCACCTTTCCATGGCTTTGTTACTTGTTCTTGCTTATCTCACCCTTCAAATTCCAACTCTTCAACTGAGTAACCTTCTTAGAGGTCTTCTTAAGTAATACTACCGGTCATACTTGTCAGCAGGCCCTTTTGATCCTAGGATCACCTCTATAGCAGGGTTCCTTCCCATTTGCCTTTTCTGGTGCAGAAATTAATGGTTGTGTTGAGTGTGAGACTAACAATGTTACACACACATACACAGCCCCCGCTTTCTCTTTTTCAAAATGTCTGTATTGTTACATTAATACTTTGTAAAATGAGGCTTTTTCCATTTAGTGTATATTTTTCATTTATATGCCATCTTTTTGTTTAAAAAGCCTGTTTTAATTTTCATAAAGGTTGTATTTTCATCTGATTCTCCTACCACTTTATGATATATATTTGAAAAAAATATCCATTCACTTTTGATGTATCAGAGTAGAAAGATATTTTTGGGGGTAGTATTAAAGAAATAATTTTTTGCTTATAGAGTGATTTGAATAATTAAGAGACGATTACAACAAGTATATGTAAGACATTTACTTTGTCTTAGGTATGTGTGTATATGCATAGTCATTCAAAAATAAATTGAACAAAATTAGCTCTTAATAGCTTTTTTTTGCTAAGTAATATGCACTTATTGATTTGTGAGGATAATTTTTGAAGTGTAATGCAAATAAAGTTTTATTTATGACACATTGTGCTAGTTGATCATATTATTTTGTTGAAAGTCAGGTTTAAGTATAAATATTATATAGATGCTTGTTGATATATTTTATTTTAAAGAGTATTAGTGATTTTGAAAAACATGGTTTATTTTATAACTGTTTAATTGGTCACTTTTTCATTCATCTAAACACATGAATGAAATATACCAAGTACATTTTTGTGTCCCCAAATCAGGGTGACTTTAATGTAGGTAACACATAACTTGATTTTTATAACAAAGGGGTATACAGAGTTTACTTAAGTCCTTAAGAATAATTAATTGTTAGATATTCTTGGTGTTTGGAATATACCATTTTATTTTTGTTACATTGTGCAATTTCTCTAGTATTTTCATGATTTTAATTTAATTGACACTCAGAATTTAGTGTTTCAGTGAAAGAATATGAAGTGTGGCGAAGAATATAGCTACATTTTCAACTTGCTGTGTTGATGGTTGTTTTTTTTTTTTTTTTAGTCTTAGCTACCTTGGAAATTTGTATCTGACAATTGGTAGAAATAAATGATTTATTTTATCTACTTTGCATAATAGTATTTGTTAAACACAGTGCTTTCAACTAACCGACATGGATATTTATCACTTTTGATATAGTCAGCATATTTATGGAATAATTTCTGGGTGATATATTTTGAAGTCCAAAAGCTTCAAAATGCATCTTGTGTACAAGACAAAATTCAGTTGTGAACAAAAGATTAAATATATAATAAAATTCTAAGTTATGTAGTATAAGCTAATGGTTTTTATACTACATGTTTAGTAGACTAGACATATTGTCCCATCACTAATATCTCTTGAAGACCTCTTTTCCTCTAATATAAGAAAAAATAAATTAGTTTTTTCCTATTTGAACTTATTCTCCTATGTGTTGGGATTAGTGCGTTATGTGTATTTTCTTTCAATGTTTGGTACTTCCAATCACTTGTTTATACTAGTTATAATACTCAATGATCTTTTTAATTTCTTTTGTTTAGAACTTAGGTTCATAGATATCTATATATTTTAATACATATATTATATTTGTTTCTCAAAAATCACCATGACTTCAGATTCTCCCAACCTGAAAAATTGTTTACTACTGTAGATTAGTAGTAAAGGATGTTTGGAGATAAAGCTGTCTATTAGGTTGGAGTATTGACAGTTGAGCTAGACCATGGAGGATTAGTTGGATTTGAATAACTGGAGAGTTTGGTAGTGTAGTACAACAAAAGAGTTATAGAAACCTAGAAGACAAGCACACTTCTTCATGATAAAGCTAGAACCAGAATCTAGATTCTGTTTCCTAGTTAAATACTCTTTCCATTGGACTGATAGCATAGCAGGAAGTAGTAGTGGTCAGTAACCTCTTATTGGAGAAGGTGGCAGTATGCTTGTGGATTATGTGAAGGAAGTCTTGAAATCTGTGTAGTATTATCAGGATTGCATTAGGAAAACATTTCAGACTCAGGGAACTTATGTGCAAAGGCAGATAGATACACTGAAAGAGCTTACCATGTTGGAAGTGGATCATGGTATTGGTGGGTGGGGATAAAATAAAATATCTTACATATATGCCAGGCACTATTGTAGATGTAGGAGATATACATGGAAAAGACAGAATCCCTGATGCTATGGAGCTTACATTTTGGTGTGAGAAACAAGAAACTAGTAATACAGTACCTAGTGATGAGTTCTGTGAGGAAAAATAAACTGTAGGGTTAAGGAGTAAAGGTAGAGGTTGTTGTTTGAAATAGGGTGGTCAGGGAAAAACTGGAGGTAGGACTTGAGGGAAAAAAAGTGAGGGAGTGAGCTGTGAATCAAGGCAAAAGAAATGGCAGAACACATTTTCTGTATGCAGCTCCATTGTAGCTAGAGTGCTTAATGAGTGCCAGACACTGTTCTAAGTATGTTACAAGTGTTAATTTAATCGTTCTAAGTATGTTACAAGTGTTAATTTAATCCTTTCAATAATCCTACAAAATGGACACTATTTCACATATAAGGAAACTGAAGCATAGAGATTAAATAATGTATCCAAAGTCATACAGCTAGTCAGGGAGCTGGGATTCTAGCCTAGGTAATTTGACTCAGGAATCAGTGGTCTCACTATTTCTTCAAAAATGGGGGAGGAAAGGTAAAATTGGAGCAATAGCTCCGGGGCCAGTTCTACAGATAGAGCCTTTTAGTTCCATTTAAGTATTTAGGATTTTTCTTTTCTTTTCTTTTTTTTTTTTTTTTTTACTGTGATGTTAAAAAATGCCCAAGAGATTGCTTTTTGATTCTGAAGATCAAGGGAAAGGGCTTGGACTATACAAAACACATTTGTTACTCATCTGTACATAACATATTCTAGCTTAAAATGTTTCTACTGGTCTATAACATTTTTTAATTTAAAATTGAAGAGTCCACTTTATTATTTTATTGAACAGAAATAAGTGCATGTTACATATGAGTGCGTGCACATATGTGTATGTATTAACAAACTGTAATGAACTCTTCTGTTAATAGGTGCGAGAGGATGTACTTAATTCATTGAATAACAACTTTCTTCAAACGCTAAATCAAGCTTGGAATGATCATCAAACAGCTATGGTGATGATTAGAGACATACTAATGTATATGGTAAGTAGAGTTTTTTTTATTGTTTTCCCTTTAAGAAGTTAGGCATTTCAAAACAATGTTTTCTTTTTTACATGTAGTTGAATAGTATATGTCAGTGTGGAAGGTGCTTTTAAAAAAATAAACAGTATTGCCCTAGCAAGGGTCATGTTAGTTTATATAGTGTTTTATATACTTTATGATTAGAATGAAAAACTGGAAGGGAAAGATGTAATTTTTTTCTGAATATCTAGCATTTTTGCTTTAGAATGGGAAATACCAAAAAGCTTTATTAGCGTCTCTTTTGACTAAAGGTGGTTGAATGACAACATGATAAATGAAAGGTGAATATTCTGTTACAAATTTATAATGTCTTCATATCTTTACTGACAGGGGATGTCATTAATAGAAATACTTTTGTGATAATTATACTCTAATAGCTGCCATCTATCTTTCTTAATGGTAAATGCTTTCAGTATTTATATTCTTCAGGTATATATTCTATTTTTCACCTATTACTGTTTTTTGTTTATCAGTCAAGAAAAATATCTTTTCAGCAGGACAGTTTGGAAAACATTGATGAGCGAAGGTGTTTAATTGCTTTCAAGGAGATTAAACTAACAGGTTTTTTTTTAACTTTAGTATGATGATAGAATGAAACAAAATTGATTAAGCTGCTTAATTATTCTGTCACTGCAAAATTACCAAGTCTGATAACATCTTGTTGCCTCAGTGTTCACGTTTGGAAATTGGAAAGAATGATTTTCTTCTAAGCGTTTACTCTTTGCTTTTCAAATTTTTATTTTGTTTTCTTTAGTTGTAATACAATGGTGAAAGCTTACCTAGTTTCTTGCACTTGATAGAATAAAGTAATGTTTGGAAATAATTTTCAATGAGAGCAAACAGCTAAAAAGTTTTTTGTTCTGCTAATTAATTCAGTCAGGCCTATTACTCGTGGTTTTGTAGACCTAGTGACAAGGGGG
Organism: Myotis lucifugus; assembly: GCF_000147115.1. Taxonomy (NCBI): domain Eukaryota; kingdom Metazoa; phylum Chordata; class Mammalia; order Chiroptera; family Vespertilionidae; genus Myotis; species Myotis lucifugus. The sequence continues at coordinate 22,451,453 of NW_005871051.1, read as the reverse complement.
TCAGTGATAGGATACTTCATTTTTCAGGGGTTTGATAAAAGGTGTAACACATTGTTTAGTCTTTCTGAGCCTTATTTTCACTTTCTTCAGGATATAGATTCATGTGTTGACATTTGAGGCAATGATTAGCATAAGAAAATATATCATGTCTGAGATATAAATGTGAAATAAGTTTATTGCTGTTCTCTTAAAGTTCTGGATTTGGTGAGTCTTTAAATTCTAACACTGTCTAACACTAACACTAAGAAAACCACTTGTAATTTCATGGCCCATTGTTCTGATTCAGAAGTATTTTTAAAATTATACAACACTCAATCTTACATCAGGTTATTTTTAAAATTTGTTTTATTTCAATTCTTTTTTTCTCATGAAATCTCAAACCTTGAATGCTAGCTGTTATGTGAACATTGATTGTCAAATTCATTCCTCAGCTTCCTCATTTATAAAATGAAAATAATATGGTACCAACTTGGTAGGGATAGTCATGAGGCTTAAAGGGGCCATTCATATAAAGCACTAGCAAGGCCCCGGACTATAATGTGCTCAGTAAAAATTAACTAGTATTAATATTTCTCATCCCTTCAACCTTTCAACAAACGCATCTGGTAGTGCTAAAACTATGGATAAACCCAGCCACTTAAATCTTTCTTGGGCCTCTCCTGGAGGAAATCCCACACAGGGTAGGTGAGTGCCACTTTGTACATAGTCACAAACCTCCAGTCAGCCCTCCACACTACCCGGCAGACTCTCTCTAGTCAGCTCATTCCACCACTTTGAAATAGTTCTCTTCAAACCTCCAGCTTTCCTACTGGTCACTTCGCTGTTAACAAGTGCCTTCTACCTCTCAGGAGAAAAAAGAAAGCATAAGGTAGAAACTGTGTCATGCCACTGAATCTACAGTTTCACCTATATTTTCTCCCCTTTTGTGTTTTTCTTTTTCCTTCCTGTTTTAATGGAGGGTAGTGTCTCTCTGGCAGAGGCCAATCTTCCAGCTGTGTTAAAGCTCACATCTCTTTCTACCTTGTGAAAAACCTGAAGTATCTTCAGGTTCTGCCTTTTTACTCGATCTTACTTATCAGCTTAAATATGTTTGGGCCATTCACTTCCTCAAAATCTTCTGAGTTTTCTTTCGGACCTCTGCATTTCCATTCACAACTAAAATGTCTTATAAGAACTGTTGACACTTGTTCTTTCCCTTTTCTCATCTTTCATTTGCTTTGAATATGTTCCAGTTAAGCGTCTGTCTAAACTATTAAATTTTCATTCTCTTTATTTTGCATTTTTATCTGAACAATTCTGTTCAGTCTTGCCTTTATCAAGATCACCATATCTGCGTATCTATGAAGGCAAAGATCGCTGCTAGTTCTCATGCTCCTGGATATCTTTCAGCAATATTTGGCACATTTGACCAGTCTTTTCTCCTAACATGTTGGGTTCTTAATTACTGTGACAAAGCACTCACTCCCTTTGTATGCTCCTACCTTTCTGACTTTTCCTTCTCAGCCACTACTCCGTCTCCTCTGCCTCTTAGATAAAGGCATTCTTGAAGCTTCTTCCTAGTTTTGCTTCTCCTGGTACACCTAACTTTATTTGGTGCCTCTGTGCAGATGATTCCCAAATTAGGTCTCCAGCCTCAGTCTCTGAGATTCATATTCATAGTCATTTGTCTAGTTGATGGCTCCCTTCATTGTCTGAGAGGTATTTCAAACTTGGCATTTCCAAGTGAGCTCCTAATCAGTGTCATTTTATTCGTTTGTGCCAGAGACCTGGGACTTATTATTGTCAGTTTCTTCTCCCTCTCTTTCTCCATCATATATTTCTAGAATCTGCAGTTCTGTTTTTAGATCTCCCCAAGACCAGAGCACCCTCATTTCTCTCCATTGTATAACTAGTCTTACAACATTCATTGTGCTCCTCTCTATTCTCTTTTCAATATTGCTCCTAGGGTTACTATTTTCAAGCATGTGATCATGTTGCTTCCCTGCTGAGATTCTTCTCTCTCATCTTGGAATCATCACACATGTCTTTTGTCTGGAAATGTTTCTAGAATGTTTCCTCTCTATGTGATTTGCTCCTACTTATCCTTTAGAACTTAGCTTCTAAAGGCAATAGAGTTTATAATCTCTGTTTTACTTAAATTAGTTATTTTTAATTCATTTTTTCCTTAAAGAACAATTAAGATGTTAAACTTTTAAGATTGGTTTAGCATTGCTCAATTTTCAGTTTTAATTGTTTAAAAGATTAATGATTGGGGAAATTTTTAAAATATTTTATAGAAAAAGTTTGTTGCAATATAGGTTATTTAATTATTATAATCCATGACTAGTGTTTTTTTTTTGCCATTAAAACATTGTACAAGCCCTAACCGGTTTGGCTCAGTGGATAGAGTGTCAGCCTGCAGACTGAAAGGTCCCAGGTTCGATTTCGGTCAAGGGCATGTACCTAGGTTGCGGGCACATCCCCAGTAGGAGGTGTGCAGGAGGCAGCTCATCCATGTTTCTCTCTCATCGATGTTTCTAACTCTCTATCCCTCTCCCTTCCTCTCTGTAAAAAATCAATAAAATATATTTTAAAAAAGCATTGAACAATATTAGGTTTAGAAACTTGACCCAGCTGAAATTATCAATGTTATTCTATAGATAACTGAGTTATTAGAATTAATGTAAAAGGAAAGAGGAAAATATTTTCTGTCATATATAGGATGACAGAAAATTAATAATGAGTTTTCTGCCTAAAACTATGGTGAATTTCCAAAGGTCTTTTTATGTTCTTACTCAAATTTGTCTATATTTCCAGTCATTTTTACAAACTGCAAAGATATGCTAGTATTGCTGATTAGTCTTAAAGATAAAAGGCTATACATTCAAAATCATGGGGGCGGGGGGGGGGGGGGGAGTTAACCCGGGAAAGGAGGATCAGTGCTTCTTTGAGGTATTTGGAAAGTCATTAAGGATGGGTAAAGAGGTGAGGTAGAAAGTAGCAACAACTTTGTGGAGAGGACCTGAGAAAGTCTCTACTGATGCTTTTCCTAGTAAATAGAAAGGGGACCATTAGTTTAGAACAGTGATTTCCAATTGGTGTGCTGCTAGAAGTTTTAAAACATGCAATACCTGACTATTACTCAGGGGCAGAGATCTCTTAGATTATCAAATAACAAAATGACAACAGCCAACACAACAATAGCCATCAGGTGTGAATGAATCAAAATTATATCTATTTTTTTTTGTCAGATTGGCAAAATATATAATTGATATTTGGGTGTCCTGCAAAATCTTAGTAATTAGTTTACATATGCCATGAGATGAAAAGGGTTGAAAATTGCTGGTTTAGGGTGACAGGCATGTAAGGTGTTGAGGAATGTGGAAAACTGAATAATGGTCCTGCCCCCCCATCCCCTTAATATATCCATGACTAATCCCTGGAACCTAAAGATTGTTCCCTTAAAAGGCAAAGGGCACGTTCGCAGGTGTGATTAGGTTAAGGATCTTGAGGTGAGGAGATTATCCTAGGTTGTCCTGCTGGGCCCAAAGGGATCACGGGGTTCTTATCAGAGTGGGTGGCAGGAGGGTCAGAGACAAAGGAGAAGGCAGTGTGCTGACAGAGGCAGAGATGGGATTGATAAGCTTTGGAGTTGGAGGAGGGCCACAGCCAAGGAATGCATGTGGCCACTAGAAGCTGAAAAAGGCAAGAAAGTGGATTCCCCCCTCAGAGCCTAAAAAAGGAACAGGCCCTGAAGACACCTTCACTTGTAGTCCAGTGAAACTGATTTTAGTTTAGAAATGTCTACACTAATAAAAGAGAAAGATGCAAATTGACAGTACCTTCGTGACACCCACCAGCCAATCAGGAGTGAGTATGCAAATTAACCCAACAAAGATGGCGGATTAATTTGCATGCACAGGCATGGAGCAACTGGGGTGGGGCAGGACATTTGCGTCATCGCCATGGTGACGATGCAGGCCTTCCACACCGCCCCAGCCACTCCAGGCCTCTGGGCAGCATGGGAAGGCAGAAAGGCGGCTCCGGGCTGGAGCAAAGGCGGAAAGGCGGCTCTGGGCTGGAGCAAAGGCAGAATGGTGGCTCCAGCCAGAGCAAAGGCGGTGCTGGCAGCCAGAGGAAGGAAGGCCCATTCTTGCACGAATCTTCGTGCATCGGGCCTCTAGTCTATATATAGAAAGGCTAATATACTGAGTGTCTAACCCTCCCACCAGTCACTATGACGCACACTGACCAATAGGGAACAGATGCTCAACACAGAGAAATGGCACCGCAGACCTGGTGCCCACAAAGCAACACTCGGCTTCCCCCAAGTGGGACATAGGCCCCACCACCACCCCAGAGCAACACCCCACCAAATCCCAACCAACACTGCCAAAACCCCCTAGTGAAAAATGTGGCCCCCAGCCCAGCCTGGAAACAGTGGCTGTGGGCGCCGGCTTCCTCTCCCTAGAGACTAGCCTCCTTGCAGTTTCTTCAGCCCAGGAACTTGACTTGCTTTATAGCCAGGTGCAAACATTTTACACTGTAACCAAATGTCTGTGAAGCATTTTCCCATGCCTCATCTCATTTGATCCTCACAGAAGTCCCGGAGCGGGTAGATAGGAGACTCGGTGGAATCCTATTTTCTTTTCATTAGCCAGAAAATGGAGATTTAGAAAGTTTAGAAACTTGACCCGACTGAAAAGAAATAAGAAATGGTGGACCTTGAAAATGACTTCAGGTTTTCTCACTGCGCAGAATATAGTCAAACACTGATTGCAGTTAAATACTTTACCCTTTGTTCTCCCTGCATGATCTACAGTAACAATCTGCTTTGTGTTGATATTTACTGCTGTGTTGCTGACAATTACCTGAAAGAGAAGTTGGGGTGCTTCACTGGACTGGAAAAAGTTTAGCTACATCAGAAAGCAGATCTAATTAAGCAAGTTTATTCTATATCTATTAAAGGGTAAGTTGACTCACACATGCGTGATACATATAAATCTCTTGCTGGTGCCAATCGCACTCATGTGTTTCGATCTGTCATTGTCAATTGTGAATTTGGTTGACACTTCTATTATAGAGAAAGGGCAAATAGCGATATTAAAATATTTCTTCTAATTAATTTCCTTTCAATGTGCACAAATTTGTGCACCGGGCCTCTAGTAAGAGAATATATAAGCTACTTAATTTGTAGTAATTTGTTCAGCAACAGTAGGAAACTAATATAAGGGAAAAGTTTGGAATAACTCCCTTTGCTGAGTCAGCTATCCTGTAAATAAATGGATCATTAGGTGAGTTGGCACACATTTTGTATAGTGGAGGCAATCAGCAGAGTTTGTACTTTTCCAAGGGGTTCTTAGCAGTCACAGAGAAGAATGTTCAAAATAAGGAAAGTCACTAATAGAATTTGCCTTATTGGGTATAGGGGAGATTTCTAAGATCATTAGAAGCATTAATGACATGGTTGATCGTGGACTGTTTTAATAAGTAGGCAAGTGAATCATAAGGTTCCGAGAAATAGAAGTATTAGGTATTAGGGATCAGTAGATCCAAAGATCCAGTGAGAGCGAGGAGCAGTGTAACAAAGTAGGGAAAGGTGGGAGGAAAAAGCTCTTCAGTGCCAGAAATGTTTGATGCTTTCTCATGATAGGTTTAGGATTTGCCTATATCAGTATGGGGCGGGGGGGTGGAGCGGGGGACAGGCAGGAAATCCTGGTAAGATGGGAGATGAAAATTAAGCCGTCTATCTGTAAGGAGTGTTCCAGATTAAACATTATTATGAATGTTACAGTTACCAAAGGTAATAGATGGCAAGGAATAGAGTTGTGAAAAATAATGTGAGAAACAAATATTATTTGCTGAAGTTAACAAATATTTTTTGTGTCCTTGGAGGTCAAATGGGATGAGAACATAGAGATAGTGGAATTTGTGTCTGTTTTTTTCTAAAGATTTTGGTGCTTTGGGGTCCAAAAAAACATTTATAGATTACACATTTAGAGCAGTTTGAAAGTAGTTATATTCTAGGAGAACACAGATAGGTTGCTTAAGAATCTTCTCAGCACTTGCTCTCTTTCAAAATGATATCTTAGAAGGAAGTGGATTCAATGGCTTTGGGGCTATTAAGCTTCACACCTGTTCAGAATTTTTACTGACTGCTTTTGCAAGAGGAGTCTGTTCAAGACAGGCTTTCCCCATGTGCTCTGGTTTGTGACTGATGATATAATACCTTGGCATCTTTTTATGGTTAGATCAAAAGCCAAGCACTAACCCTTTATGAAAAATAAAACCAGGGCATCGTCATAAATACTTTAAAGGTTAAGCGTGTTGTACTTGAAAATTGGGAATTTTTCATTGCCTTCCATCTCAGTAGTTTCTGTTTCAAACAAATTAATGGAACCACGAACACCTTAAATATGACCTGTAAGCTGTTTTTCTGTTTGTGCAATGATGGTATAGCAAGCAGTCCATGACATTGAGTTTAGGGAGGCATATATATATTCAACATGAAGTTAGGTCCTATGGTACAGTCAGAAATAGAGCACATATTTGTTAATGTAATAAAGGAAGTGAAATTTTTATACATAAAGCAGATGCCCCCAATACTATATATATAGGAAATTTGGAGTAGTGAGAAAAATACTTAATGAGATATTCAGCTTTAATTCCTACTTTGTCACTAATTTGCTTAAGTCATTTAACCTCTTGAGGTAAGACTCTGTTTCCTTATCTATAAGGAAAATAAATTACATTTACTGGGTAAGAGCTCTGGTTCTTATCTTTTGGGGGGGTTAGACACCCCTTGAAGAATGTTCAAAATTCATGGGCCCTTTCCTAGAAGACGTGTGTGTGCATGCACACACCACACAGCATATCCTTTTATATATGCATTTTCAAGGGATTAATGGGTTGTTTCCCTGAAGCCTATCTATGGGATATGATTGGAAGATGTGTTGATTAGATCATTTTAAGTTTTAGAGCTCTTTCTGCTCTGAAGTTTTTATACCATTTTAAAACAAAGTGAATAGCTACACATGATGTCTAGCGCATGGTAATGAAGGAAAAACCGAAGTTGTGGGTAGATTAGTATTAATGGTAGTGTCTTCAACAACTCTTAAGGTGTGTTGATAGAGCCTTGGTTGCCTATGAGTTTACCCAGTACTCTTCCATGTAATAGCAGATAGCATTTTCACAGCTCTTAGTTGTGCCAGGCACTATTTTAAGCACCTTGAGTATATTAACTTATATCAATTTATGTTTCTACAATATTTTTATTGTAGTTTGGGAAAGCAATAAAATTTCTATTTATTTGAAAAAGTAAAAATACAAATCAACAAATATCATTTACTACATGACTATATCTCTGTCAAAATGTTTTAAATACCTGAACTTCCAGGTGAGTATCATATTCTCCATTTTGCAAATGAATAAACTGAAGTTAGATTAACCTGCCAAGAGCACACCGTTACTAACATTACTGAAGTAGTGAAGTCTTTTTTTATTCCAAAGCTCATGGTCTTCACCTCATTGCAGAAGAATTATCTATAATAATAAAAGCGTAATATGCTAATTAGACCAGACAGCCGAATGACCTTCCAGACGTCCTTCCGGATGAAGCCGCTGCGGCAGGGGCTGAGGCAGGGGCGGTTAGGGGCAATCAGGCAGGCAGAGTGTTTAGGGGCAACCAGGCAGGCAGGCGAGTGGTTAGGGGTGATCAGGCAGGCAGGCAGAGGGGTTAGGGGCGATCAGGCAGGCAGGCAGAGGGGTTAGGGGCAATCAGGCAGGCAGGCAGGCAGAGTGATTAGGGGCGATCAGGCAGGTAGGCAGAGTTGTTAGGGGTGATCAGGCTGGCAGGAAGGTGAGCAGTTAGAAGCCAACGGTCCCGGATTGGGAGGGGGAAGTCCTGGATTGTGAGAGGGTACAGGCCTGGCTGAGGGATCTCCCCCACCCCCCTCCTGTGCACGAATTTTGTGCACTGGGCCTCTACTGTATATGTATAATTTTGTATAAGCTAGAGGCCCCATGCACGAAATTCGTGCAAGAGTAGGCCTTCCTTTCCCCGGCTGCCGGCACCAGCTTCCCTCTGGCACCCGGGACCCAGGCTTCCCTCGCAGCCCCAGCTTCATCTGGTAGGACGTCTGGTCTAATTAGCATATTACACTTTTATTATTATAGATTCTGCTTAAAAGAATTTATGATAATTTACTGAATTGAGCTAACATTCATTCACCTTTGTATTTATGAGGATAAATTCATTCATTCAGCAAGTATACATCAAGTGTGTATTATGTATCAAGCCCTGTTCTAAAAACCTGTGTTTCCTTTTTCCAGGTTCTTCGTCATTGGGAAATTTTTATGATATGGAAAACTGGGCAGATAACCCTAGTTTCCCAAGCCTCATTTAAGAACAGTGACTCCCTCTCTGATTTAAGCCAACAATTTTCAGTCTCATGGCACTCATTAACTAATTACTAAAATTCTAGAGCTCATCAAAAAATATATATATTGCCAATCTGACAAAAAAAAATAGATACAATTTTGATTCATTCACACCAGATGGCTATTGTTGTGTTGACTGTTGTCATATTTTTACACTTGATCTTAGCTAAAAGGCCAAGAAGCAATGTTGTCATTTTCTTATTTGACAGTCTGAGGGAAAAGAAGTCATTGCCCCTGACTAAAATAGTCAGGCATTGCATATTTTAAAAATGCTTGGGACACTGGTTGAAAATCACTTATGTAAGCTATCAAAGAACATTGGAAGTCCTTTGTATTCTATGTTTCTTATTTTTAAATTTTGAATCTAATATTAAAATCCTCATTGAAAAATTGACTTTTTAAGATTTAGATTCCTAATTGTCATTAGAAGTTATTTAAAAACATTATTATCATAATACGTAGAAACTCACCAAAAAATCAGATACCCTAGCAGTTCATCTATCCACTTGGTGGTACACTAGCCCTACACTAATTTGAAACTGTTCTTCTAATTTTTGAAAACATTTTTGTTGCTATAGAAGATAAAAAGTACATAAATCATTTTTGCCCATTTATTTTTAATGTGAGTTTCCTGGAGGGTTTTGGAAGTTCATTATATATTTTAGATCAGTGATTCTCAACCTTCCTAATGCTGCGACCCTTTAATACAGTTCCTCATGTTGTGGTGACCCCCAATTTCATTGTTACAAATTGAACATAATTAAAGCATAGTGATTAATCACAAAAACAATATGTAATTATATATGTGTTTTCCGATGGTCTTAGGTGACCCCTGTGAAAGGGTGGTTCGAACCCCAAAGGGGTCGCGACCCACAGGTTGAGAACCGCTGTTCTAGATAGATATTCTTTGTCAGATACATGTATGTGAACTATTGTCTTTCATTCTGGGCTTGCATTTCTCTTAATGGTATTTTTGAAGAAAAGTTTTAAATTTCAGTTAATTCCAGTTTTTGTCTGCAATTGTTAGATAGTGTTGCATACATATCAGTTTGGTCAAATTTATTAACTATGTTCAAATCTTTCACACTAATTTTTATTGTCTGCTTGTCTTATCAGCTATTAAGAAATGTTAATATCTTTAGATTTGTAATATCATTTATTATAAATTTTGATTTGTCTAGTTCTTTTAGTTTATATATTTGGAGGTTTTGTTACAAAATGAATATAAATTTAGGATCATTTTATCTTTCTGTTGAATTTTTATGAAATATTCTATATCTCTAGTAATGATTCTTGCCTTAAAGTCTACTTTGTATTGTATTATTTTATGAGCTTTCTTTGATAAATGCTTGCATGGAGAATTTCTTAACATCTTTTTCTTTCCACCTTTCTGTGTCCTTATATTTCACTTGCAAGCACCACATAGTAAAATTATGCCTTTTAAACCCATCTGATAATCTTTGTTTTTAAATTGAAGCATATAGTTCATTTACATTAATGTAATTATTGATATCTTTGGATTTAAATTTGCCATCCCACTATAGGTGCATCAAATATGTTTTATTGCCCCATTCTCCTTCCCCATTAGCTGTTAATTATGTAGTCTTTTAAAATTATTTTAGTGGTTATCTTAGTGATTACAGCATAGATCCTTGACTTATAGTTTTCTTTATATTAGTTATGTTTTGTTTTCAACTACTTCCTCATTGTATGAGTCTTAGAATACTTCTGACTTTTTGGGGTGTTTTCAGACATTTGACCTTGGGGTATTTTATTTTGGTGGGAGAACAAACCTGGTACTTTTACCAACACTATATGAAAAATGTGGAGACTATCTTTCTTAAAGGGAAATATAATTTTCTTTGGGCTAGCAGGTACAGTATGGGCAGATCACTATGAGTTTGTTGAAGCTGGATTTTAGGCTATGTTAAGATTGGTCTATTTTTAGTTTGCCTCTATTTCCAGGGCATATGTCTGCTCACTGGGAATAGCCTTTCTGGGGTCTCAGGTGAAAGCCAGAGGTGTTTATCAGTTTGCTCTCTACATAACTGTGCCTTGAATTCCAACTTTTGTCTTTTCACCACTGCAAGTAGGCCAACAGTCTCTGTTCAGCTCTTTTGCCTTCCAGTGCTGCTCTTTGGTGTTTTGGTGTCTCATCCATGCGTAGGTAATATGTCAGTGAACACCTTAATGAAAATTATTTGCCGAATTTCTGGTTCTTACTTGGATTTCTCTCTTCTGCAGCCTTTGAACCCTCATGAGTTCTAGCTGCTTGATAGCCAGCCCACCTGTGACTTTCTGCTTGTTGTCCTATTTCCAGTCCTCCAGATAAAACAAATGGCCCAAGGGAATGAGTAAAGGTGAATGTGGGGCTCCTCTCAGTATACTTGCCTTCTCTCCAGAATCTAGACCCCACAATTCCAGGTTGTCTTTGTTGTTCTTCGGTGCTTTTAAATTGTTAGCTTTTTAAAAATTATTGTATAATAAACAACAAAATTGTTATCTTAACTATTTTTAAGTGTACAGTTCATAGATATTAAATGTATTCATACTGTCATGCAACTGTCACCTCTACCCACCTCCAGAACTTTGATCATGCAAAACTAATACTCTGTACCCATTAAATAACAACTCCCCATTCACCCTTCATTTCAGTGCCTGGTCACCACCATTGTACTTCCTGTCTCTATAAATCTGACCACTCTAGATGTCATATAAATGGAATTAGAGTACTTGACCTTTTGTAACAAAGTTCATTTCTGTTATAGCATGTGTCGGAATTCCCTTCCTTTTTAAGGATGAATAATAATTCTGTTGAATGTATATAATACACTTCGTTTATCCATTCATTTATAACTGGACACTTAGGTAGTTTTTACCCTTTGTTTATTTTGAGTAATGCTACTGTGAATACAGGTATGCAAATATTTATTTAAGACTGCTCAGGAGCTTCAATTTATTCATATCCTTCCCCAGTACTTGTTATTTTTTGTAGTTTTGGTTTTGTTTTATTTTGTTTTTTGATAATAGTCATCTTGATGTGTGTGAGGTGGTAGCTTTTTATTTTCATCCAGCTTTTATAGTTGTTCTTGGCAGAGGACTTGGTCTTATTAAAGATGTTCTTTTAAGTTTAGAAGTGGAATGTGTGGACTGGCATCTAGAGTAGATGTTACTTCACAGATGGGAAGCTGACACAGATGCTTAAGGTCAAATCTAGTAAACGGCAGAGATAGGATTGACTGGCTCTTTTTTTTTTTAATGTATTTTATTGATTTTTTTTTTTTTACAGAGAGGAAGGGAGAGAGATAGAGAGTTAGAAACATCGATGAGAGAGAAACATCGATCAGCTGCTTCCTCCACACTCCCTACTGGGTATGTGCCCGCAACCAAGGTACATGCCCTTGTCCGGAATCGAACCTGGGACCCTTGAGTCTGCCGGCTGATGCTCTATCCACTGAGCCATACCGGTTAGGGCTTAAATCTATGCTCTTAACCACTGAATTAGAACACTTCTGTAATACAGGTCTTCTTTCCTATACTTGTTATAATCTCACTAGGGGCCCAGTCCACGAATTCGTACACCTTCAAAGGAACTGTGGGGCATGAGGCTGCGGTGGGCACTGGGGTGGGTCTCGGCCCATGCTCCGTGCCCCCACCTGACCCCTCCCTCCGTGGCCCCCCATCCCCGCCTGCCGGCAGCCACACTCCTGCCGCTGCAGCTCCCATGCACTCACGGCGCATGGTGCTTTCGCAGGTGCGAGAGGTAGCTGCTGGCCCCAGTCGCCCCTTAGCAGGAGGAGGTGGAGAAACCCTGAGGGGCAATCGAGGCTGGTGCCGAGTGCCGGCAGCAGGTGCGAGTGGTGGCTCCAGTGCCAGCAGCATGTACGAGGGCCAGTCAGGACCATGGCGCATGTGAGCAAAGAATTTTCAGTAACCACCAGAGGCTCACCCCAATGACAGCAACCAGCGCCCCACCTTGGTCTGGCGCCCCCGCTCACCTGCTCCACCATCCCGCTGTAGCCAACGCCCGCCATGTTCTGTGTGTGCCCCCTGGTGGTCAGCACACATCATAGCGACCAGTTGTTTTGTTCAGTTTTTCAGTTCCACCATTTGGTCTATTTGCATATTAGGGAGATATATATATATATATATATATATATCTCCAAGACCTTGAGAGTGATTACTCTTATGGTTCTGTTTCCTGTTGTTTTTGTGGTTTTTTCCTACCATCAGATTATTAAATTGTGGAGTATGGAACAGTGCTTTTATGATTTGGTGCGATTTATACAGCTTTAGAGAGATATGACAAATTTTGATTTGTCAAACATTCTAGGACAGTTCTTAAAATGAATAAAAATTGTTTTTAAATAGGACTTCTTATAACTACAGTAGTGGCCCGGTGCACGAAATTCATGCACATTAAAAGGGAATTAGAGGAAATATTTTAATATTGCTATTTGCCCTTTCTCTATAATAGAAGTGTCAGAGATAAAAGAAAATCAGTAAAATGTATATGAAAATCTCCCTCCTGTCAGAGTCTGGGGCATGCCGCAGGACCCAGAGTTAAGTCCCTGCCCACCTGTGCACGCCTCGAAATCGCGCGAGACCCAGACCCGGCCGGCCCCACCCCCATCAAGCCCCGCAGGGTGGGGGGCCACAGCCTTGGGTCCCCCGGCGCTGGGGTGGGGGGAGGGGGGCGCAGCCTCAGGTACCCGGCCCCTGCGTGAGGGAGTGATGACCATTTGCATATTAGCTCTTTATTATATAAGATTTTTTTTAAACTTTCACAGGCCTGAGAGATTTGGGGCCCTTTTACAGTGATGGAAACTTGCAGCTTTAGTTGTAGAGCTGTTTTCCAGCCAGGTTTTTGACACCATATTCTCTGCTTTTTCATTCACTTTAGTAAAATTCAACCTAGAAATGTTGCTATTTCTGTATAATTTACTGTTTCATATCTTACTGATGCCCTTTCAACAATGTAGTGAACCACTAGCATTGGGAAAATATTTGGACAGTTCTTTAAATTTTGAGCTAATTAGACTTATTTCTACTGCAAAATTATATTATAGGTTTTTGTGTGGTTGTTTTTTAAAATTCTTTTTCATATTCATTGTGTTAAGCTTTCTTAAGTCATGTTTAGAAAGGGAACTCTGTTTGAAAACTCTTAAATGTATTACTTGTTGATAGAAGATTGCGTAGTGATTATGCTTGGGAAAGCAGGTTCAAAAATGTCCTAACAGACAGACAGTAGCCACTTGCTACAGAAAATTATTTGCTTATTCTTTTAAATAAATCTAATTTTTCAGGGTTTATCTCTAGTGTATGAACAGGATAAATGTTTAATATTTATAAAGATTTTTCACGCTGCTTACATTTCTCTTTTCCTATCCTCTTTTTAAAAAATAAATGAAAACTTAAGAGTTTGATTAACCTACTCTACAGTTTGCTTGATGAACCACCTTTCAGAGCTATTTGCTACAATTTTAACAGTGCTCTTTGTCTAAATCAGTGGTTCCCAACCTTGGCTGCACATTAGAATCACCTGGGAATCTTTTTAAAATCCTGATTTCTGGGCCTCATCCTCCGGAAATTCTGTTTCTTTGTTACTAATGTTGTGGCCCCATCCCATAACAAAGAAACAGAATTTCTGGAGGATAAGGCCCAGAAATCATTATTTTTAAAAGATTCCCAGGTGATTCTTATGTGCATCCAAGGTTGAGAACCACTGGTCTAAATAAATAGCTACCAGTGACCACAGTGGGACCAGGCAGGGAAATGTAGATGAATGCATACTAATTTGTAACTCCCTTGGTTCATTAGTGGTGTTATTGAAAGTACTGAACTACTTGTATTTGAAGCAAAAATTTTATGAAGAGCTCCCGTAAACTTTATAATTAAGACAATGGACTATTGTACTTATATTTGTAGTACAAACTTTCAGAATTGAATGTGACCCACAAGTTAGTTTTAGAATTTGCTTCCCAAATACCTATTTAATTTAGCAAGAAAACATTGTTCAATGAAACACGAGATATGAGCAATACTGTGAAAGAGCTTATAATTTGTTTCTTTTCGTGTGTATACCATTGCGCACTGCGCCTACTATCCATTTATCCGACTGCTTTTCTGTGACATAATGACTGTTGATTAAAAATATTTGCTAAACCATTCTTGCAGGTAAAATAAATTAATTGGTAAGAGTTAAGTTACTTTTTGAACTTCATAACAAATTTTCTTGTTTTATTTTTATTTGTATTTAATACCATCCCCTAAGTAATGAAGCTGTTTAGCCCACTTACAAAGTCATTTCTTGACTTTGCACAGATTTATCTTTCGTAAAATTTATATTTTTACATAGCACATCTTGACGCTTCTAAGAATACTGTTGCATGCTGACTTTGATCTGTCAGGTGTCTTGATGGATTAGGTATCTTGGTGAAGCATTAGTTAAGGGGAAAAGGCAAATATTTTCCAAGATGGTAGTAGTAGTAATATCTGTGGCCTTGTACGGCCCAGCATCTTGTAGGCTGATGTCCTCTGTCGACTGAGAAAAGAGCCCTAGTTCAGGAGTAGCTATTTGCCAAAGGAGTTTTACCTGGACATCAGCTGGTTGCGGTCCCTTTTCTTGTAGCAGAGGAAGAAAGACTGCAGCTCTCCACCTCAGCTCCTAGAGACCTACTTATCCTAGTTTATGCTTTTAAAGTGGTACTTTTTTAAAAATCTAGCTTTTATAGTTCTTCTTGGCAGGGAAGTTTATCTTATAAAAGCTATTCTATAAAAAAAAGCTATTCTATTAAGAATAAAAGTGTAGCCGAAAGCCGGTTTGGCTCAGTGGATAGAGCGCCAGCCTGCGGACTGAAGGGTCCCGGGTTCGATTCCGGTCAAGGGCATGTGCCTTGGTTGCGGGCACATCCCCAGTGGGAGATGTGCAGGAGGCGGCTGATTGACGTTTCTCTCTCATCGATGTTTCTAACTCTCTATCTCTCTCCCTTTCTCTCTGTGAAAAATCAATAAAATATATATAAAAAAAAAGAATAATAGTGTAAATAAGTGAAATAACTTTGTGAGGTTGATGTTGCATTACAGATAAGTACTTCTAAGTTGGTTTATCAAGCAAACTGCACAGATGAAATCAGATGCAAAAGCAGTCTGACTTTTTCCCAGCTCTGTGAAAACAGGAACAATGGAGTGGTCCTGTCATTGATTACTCTTTCTCATCAACACCACCCCCAGCACTGCCCCACCTGCTCTGGTCCACCTAGCTTCTGAAGGTTCTTGCCCATTTCAGGTTAGCAACTCCTGAGAGATAACCATAAATTTAGAAATTTAAAATGTAGCTTATCTCTGTGGTGATGAAACTCGCATATCTTTATTCAGTCTGGTGTTTGACCCAGACATTGGGCTTTCAAACATGTTTTTCAGAATACTTTATATTTAAAATGCCTGCATTTTGACTTAAAAAGACAAATAGAAGCAGCCACCAACTTTTTTTGCTGAGCTCTCTTCAATAGATAAATGACAAATGTTGGATTCATACAGACTACATTTTGGCTAAAAAGCCTGAGATTAAAATATTTTTAGGTTATTGTTTAATATTTTTTCTCTTGGGATGATTTTATTTTATCTGTACTTTGAGATTGTATTGTAACAAAGAGAGGTTCCTATTAGAATCTGTTATGAAAATGCTGTTGTGTATCCACAGGCTGAATTCCTTCTGATAGTGCTAATAATCAATCAACAGATTTAACATGTTCATTTAGCAAATATTTTCACATATATCAAGTTTATTGTGAATATGTGCATGCATATATGTTTAACATGCACACATAAATGGTGGGTGTATCATGTATAGCTTTTCTTTTGCTTGATGGTAATTAATCATACATACCAGACATCTACACTAATAAAAGGGAAACATGGTAATTAGCGTACAACCGCTACCCTTCCCATTGGCTAATCAGCATATCCTTATGCAAATTAACTGTCAGCCAAGATGGCGGCAGGCAGCCATGCACTGAAGTGAACAGGGAGGCTTGCTTGCTCCAGTGACGGCAGACTCCAACATTCCCCGGCTGACTTGCCGGCCTCTCAGCTGCAACTCTAAGCAACTATGTACTATGTTGCAAATAAGAAGCTAAACAAAACCCCAGAAACCGGCTTTCAGTCAGCCGGGCTTCCGCCAGCCGGACCGCAACATTGTATCGATGTTTTCAGCAGCGAGGCCTCAGAGCTCTAGCTGGCCCAGAATAAAAAAAAGAAAAAAAGAAAAAAAGGAGCAGTTGGGAGCTTTAGTCACCCGCCAACCTGAAAACGGCCCTCAGCCCCTCAGCCAGACTGGCCAGGCACCCCAGTGGGGACCCCCACCCTGATCCAGGACACCCTTCAGGACAAACCAGCTGGCCCCCACCCGTGCACCAGGCCTCTATTCTATATAGTAAAAGGGTAATATGCCTCCTGGCACCGGGATCAGCGGAGCAGCGAGGCTCCCGGCACCGGCACCGGGATCAGCGTGACAGGGGGGAGCTCCCCAACCCCCTGATCGCCCTGCGGCTCTGTGTGTGACAGGGGGCGGGGCCACAACCTCCCTATCTGCCCTGCTCTGTTCATGACAGGGGAAGGCGCCCCAACCCCCTGATCAGCCCTGCTCTGTGCCTGATAGGGGGGCGCTCCCCAATCCCCTGATTGCCCTGCGGCTCTGTTTGACAGGGTGCGGCGCACCAACCCCCTGATCAGCCCTGCTCTGTGTGTGACAGGGTGCGGCGCCCCAACCCCGCCCCCCACGGGCCCTGCTCTGTGTGTGACAGGGTAGAGCTATAACCTCTCCATCGGCCCTGCCCCGGGTGTAACCTCTCCATCGGCCCTGCCCCGAGTGTGACAGTGGCGGTGCCCCAACCCCCTGATCGGCCCTGCTCTGTGGGTGATAGAGGGTGGCCCCCCAACCCCCCTCCACGGGCCTTGCTCTGTGTGTGACAGGGTAGAGCCATAACCTCCCCATTGGCCCTGCCCTGAGTGTGACAGGGTGCAGTGCCCCAACCCCCTTATCCACCCTGCTCTGTGTGTGACAGGGGGCAGTGCCCCAACTCCCCTATCGGCCCTACTCTGTGAGTGACAGCGGGGAGCTCCTCAATCCCCTGATCGGCCCTGCTCTGTGCGTGACAGGGTACGGAACCCCAACACCCCTGATGGGCCCTGCTCTGTGCATGACAGGGGGTGGCGCCGCAACCTCCCCATCGACCCTGCCTTGAGTGTGACAGGGAGCAGTGGCCCAACCCCCCAATCGGCCCTACCCTGAGCGTGACTGAGGGTGGCATCGCAACCTCCCGATCCGCCCTGCTCTGTGCATGACGGGGCGGCGCCCCAACTCCCCAATCAGCCCTGCTCTGAGCCTGACCAGGGGCTGCACCTAGGGATTGGGCCTGCCCTCTGCCACCCGGGAGCAGGCCTAAGCCAGCAGGTTGTTATCTCCGGAGGGGTCCCAGACTGCGAGAGGGCACAGGCCGGGCTGGGGGACCCCCCTCCCCCGAGTGCACAAATTTTTGTGCACCGGGCCTCTAGTTTAATATAAATGTGTATTTAGTATTACTAATTTAAATAGCCACACTCAATTTTGTGGGGTTTCCCTTCTACATTTTATTATCTCTCTGGTACCCATTAAATTTCAGGGTTAGTATTATATGTCACTTATGTATAATCATTATATACACCTTGACAGTCTCCAGTTAAAAGGTGTAGCTTTTATCCTACATCATCTGTATCTCCCTTATCCACAATCAACTTCCATGGAGTTAAATGTTCTAAGCTTTGCTCAAACACTTTAACCATCATATAGTCGTTAATGGTAGAGCGTGAGATCATATGAAGAATTCCTAACTCCACATCTAGTATTTTCATATTCAGAAATTTATAATAATTGATATTTTCACTTTAGGAAAAATAGGCACTTTTCATATGACTCAATACTTCCACTCCTAGAAATCTATCCAAGAAAAATGAAAACATATGTCCACAAAAAGGTTGTACCTAAATGTTCATAGCAACATTACTCATAGTAGACAAAAACTGGAAACAGCTCAAAATATCCTTTAGCTGATGTGAATGAATAAACTAAATGTGGTATATTCATACAATGGAATACTATTCAGCACTAACAAGGAATGAAATACTGAAACATGTTACAACCTTAGCAACTTTATGCTTAGTGAAAAATCAGACACCAAAGATCACATATTATATGATTTTAATTACATAAAATGTCTAGGAAAGGAAATTTATAGAAAGAGAGAGCAGGGGTACTGGAAGTGGGGATTGACTGCAAATGGCTTGAAAGGTTTTTGGGAGGAGGGGGTGATAGAAATAGTGTAGGACTAGATTGTGGCAATGGTTACATAGCTATAAAAATTAACTGAATTATTGAGCTGTAGTCTTAAAATGAGTGAATTTTATAGCATATGAAATATACTGCAATAAAACCCAAAAGGGATATTTTTTTTAAAAATCACTCTAGCTATCTTAATTTACTCTGAAGATTGCAGTATATGTGCCTTTTAATCTCATCTAATTTTTTTTACATTTCTCTTAGCCTAAATTAAGATTAATACTTAGTAATATGTTAAACTTACTAATATCATATATATACATATACTGAGTGGCCAGATTATTATGACCACCTGACGTTTGTAGGCAAATTAGCTATAATTTCGCGGTGAAGTTGCTAGAGGGCCAGACCATTATAAATAGGGAAGCAGTAGAAGTGATTTTTTTCTGAAGATATGGGTAAACAACATGATTTAACAGCCTTTGAACGTGGGATGGACACACACACACACACACACACACACACTCTGAGTGGCCAGATTATTATGACCACCCCATCAGTACTTCGTTGGGCCACCTTTTGCCTTTAATACTGTGGTGATTCTTCTTGGCATTGACTCCACGAGATGTTGAAAGGTGATGTGAGGAATCTGACCCCATGCCTGATGAATAGCACTGTCCAGTTCTGTGAGATTTGATGGTTGTGGAACCAGCTGCCTGATGGCTCTTTTAACTTCGTCCCACAAATGCTCAATTGGATTGAGATCTGGTGATTGTGGGGGCCACCTAAGCAAGGTAAAGTCTCCCTCATGTTCTTGAAACCACTCCTGCACAATACGAGCACCATGGCATGGCGCATTGTCTTGTTGGAAGAAGCCATCTCCATTGGGATACGTCATCAGCATGATAGGATGAACTTGATCAGCAACGATATTTAGGTATGTTGTGCTGTTCAGAATTGTCCCACACGAATTAAAAGGCCCAAATCATGCCAGGAAAACATGCCCCAAACCATAACACTGTCCCCACCAGCTTGAAGGGTTGTACTCATTCATGTGGGGTGCATGCTTTCATGCTATTTGTGCCAAATTCTCACTCTGTCATCTGCATGATGCAACTGGAAACGTGATTCATCGGACCACATGACTTTTTTCCAATGCTCGACTGTCCAATCCTTGTGTTCCTGTGCGAATTGGAGACGTTTTATCTTGGTAACTGCAGACGGCAAAGGTGTTCGAACAGCCTTCGGCTTCCATATCCCATACAATGCAGTCTACGGCTAATTTGCCTACAAACGTCAGGTGGTCATAATAATCTGGCCACTCAGTGTATATGCATACAAATTCTTTGGGTGATCTCTTCCCACCCATCCCCACCTCCACCTTCCCTCTGATATTTCACAGTCTGTTCCATGCTTCTATGTCTGGATTTATTTTGTTCATTAGTTTATTTTGTTCATTAGATTCCACATATGAGTGAGATCATGTGATACTTGTCTTTCTCTGACTGGCTTATTTCGCTTAGCATAATACTCTCCAGGTCCCTCCATGCACAGTTACTATTCTTAAGAAAATCCACGTTTATTGATTTGTGAATATTGTACCAACCTTTCATCCCTAGAATAAATCCCACTTGGTCAATGCGTATGATCTTTTTAATATATTTCTGGATCAAATTTGCTAATATTTTGTTGAGGATTTTAGCATCTGTGTTCATCAGGGATATTGGCCTGTAGTTTTCTTTTCTTTGTAGTGTCTTTATCTGGTTTTGAAAATAGGATAATGCTGGCTTCGTAGAAAGAGCGTAGAAAGAGCTGGAAGTGTTCCTTCCTTTTGGATTTTTTGGAATAGTTTGAGGAGGATAGGTGTTAGTTCTTCTTTGAATGTTTGGTAAAACTCCCCTGTGAAGCTGTTGGGAACAGGGCTTTTGTTTGCTGGGAGACTTTTATTATTATTATTATTATTATTATTATTACTGATTCAGTTTTATCAGTACTTACCAGCCTATTCAGGTTTTCTGATTCTTCCTGCTTGAGTTTTGGAAGATTGTATTTTCCTAGGAATTTGTCCATTTCATCCACATTGTCCAGCTTGTTGGCATGTAGTTGTTCATAGTATCTTCTTATAATCCTTTGTATATCTGTGGTGTTGGTTGTTACTTTGCCGGTTTCGTTTCTGATTTTATTTCTTTCGGTCCTCTCTCTTTGTTTCTTAATGAGTCTGGCTAATGGATCATCAAACTTGTTTATCTTTTCAAAGAACCAGCTCTTGGTTTCATTGATTTTTTTGTTATTGTTTTTTTAGCCTCTACATCATTTATTTCTTATTTATTATTTCCTTTCTTCTACTTACTCTGGGTTATAAGGTTAAATAGTTTATTATTAATTTTTCTTGTTTTTTGAGGTAGGCCTATAGTGCTATGAACTTCCCTCTTAGGACTGCTTTTGCTGTGTCCCATGTATTTTGGGTTGTTGTGTATTCATTTTCATTTGTTTCCAGAAAGGTTTTGATTTCTTTCTTGATCTCATTGGAAAACCATTCATTGTTTTTAATAACATGTTTCCATGCGTTTGAATGTTTTTAATGTTTTTACTATAGTTGATTTCTAATTTTATTCCATTGTGATCCGAGAAGATGCTTGATATGATTTCAATCTTCTTGCATGTCCTAACATGTGGTCTATCTTTGAGAATGACCCATGTGCACTTGAAAAGAATGTATATTCTGCAGCTTTGGGGTGAAATGTTCTATAAATGTCAATTAAATCCATCTGATTCAGTGTGTCCTTTAGAGTCATTGTTTCCTTCTTAATTTTTGTCTGGAAGATCTATCCAGTGAAGTTAGTGACTGTACTATGACTAAATTGCTGTCAATCTCTCCTTAAAGTTCTCTAGAAGTTATATATATTTAAGTGCTCCATTGTTGGGTGCATATATGCTTCCCAGGGTTATATCATATCCTTTTGTTGGATTGACCCTTTTAGTATTATGTAGTGATCTTTATTGTCTCTTGTGATGGCCTTCATTTTGAAGTCTGTCAGATATGAATATTGCTAACCCAGCTTGTTTTTCATTTCCATTTGCATGGAAAATTTTTTCCATCCCTTCACTCTCTTCCTTTGTGAGTCTTTTGTTCTGAGGTGGGTCTCTTGTAGACAGCATGTAATTTGTTCATGTTTTTGTATCCATTCAACCACCCTGTGTCTTTTGATTGGAGCATTTACATTTAAGGTTATTATTGACAGGTACTTATTTATCATCATTTTTATTATTTATGTCTGTTTCTCTATTCTCATTTCAGCAGTTTCTTTAGCATTTCTTACAGTACTGGTTTGGTGGTGATAAACTCATTTTGCCTTTTTATGTCTGGGAAGCTCTTTATTTCACCATCTATTTTGAATGATAGCCTTGCTGGATATAGAAATCTTGGTTTCAGATTCTTGCTTTTTATTACCTTGAATACTTCATGCCATTCCCTTTCTGGCAGTTACTGATGAGAAATCAGCTGACAGTCTTATGGGAGCTCCTTTGTAACAAATTGCTTTTCTCTTGCTGCCTTGAAGATGATCTCTTTATCTTTAATTTTTGGCATTTTAATTATGATGTGGCTGGGTGTTTGCCTGATTGGCTTCTTGTTTGGGAATCTCTGGGTCTCCTGAACTTGTGTGACTTTTTGCTTCATTAGGTTAGATTTGTGCCAGTTTTTAAGGACAACTTGTTTTATACTGAAACGTGAGGCAAACCTGGATGACAGTAGGGAAGTTGGACTTGAAGGACATGAGTGTAAAGAGTAGCTTCAGTGCATAAGAAACAGTGAGAGCTATAAAATAGCAGGAAGGATGTGTTCAGAGGGAATTTTGGAATTTAAGATCTTGAGGATAGTGTGAAACCTGAGAACTTGTCGGAGAAGTTATCAATGAAAATTTCAAACTCACTGAAGTTGATTTCAGGACTTAAAAAAATGTGAGCACCACAGATGCTAATAAAAGAGCAGTTTTCCTTTTATCCATTAGGTATGTATCATTATGTAAGATACATAAAAGAAGATTGGAGGAATGATATATGAAGAGAGTGGTACTCATGGAGAATTTAGTAAAAATTGGTTGGAAGGTTAATCAATATCATTGTAGGTGCATTGCTAATATGTTAGAACTTTTGTTCATGTTCAGCTTGTAGCTTTGATGTTGCTTGTAATGACAATGTTTCTTTTAAAAGAAAGGATACAAATTATTCTTATCTGTTTGTTGTACAGCTTCTAAAATTTATTAAATCTAAGTAATGTAGTACTTTGATAAATAAAAACTGTCTAAAATGTAAAAAAAAAAAAAAACACAAAAAAAAACAGAACAAAACACACCACACATGTTAAAAAATCCATATGAAGTGGTTCTTAACTGTTTTTGGATTACAGATGCTTTTAAGAATCTGGTGAAAGCTCTGAGCTTTGTTTCCAAAGTACTTATATATGAACAAACACAATAATAATAATTTTATAATTTTAGGAAGTTCAGACCCACTAAAGCCCAGAGAAATCGTGTTTAACACTACGGTGTCGGGTGAATTTCCCGCCAAAATATAAGATGGCGCGGGCAATTATTTAGGTTTCCCGCGCAAAATCAGAGTTAGTTTAAAATGCCTATATCTTTTGAAGTATGGGTTCGATTGAAATGAAATTTTCGGTTTCTTGTGTAAAAAATGAAAGTTTATTCAATCACAGACATTTTTTTATCTATTCAGTACATAAATAATTCGATATATATAAACTAAATACGAAAAACCCAAAAAATACTTATTACCTAAAAATATACACATATTTTTAAAGTTTAAGAACAGAAGAGAATTCTATTACTAATTCCTTTGTGAATTAAAAACAGTAGTTGTTTCTATGTATTTTGATGTAATACTAAATTTCAAAGAATGCCCAAAATTAGACTTTCATAGCCAATAGTTCTGGGTTACTTGTGCTCTATAGCAGGCAGTCGCCAACTGGTGGTCCGTGGACCACTGATGGTCCGTGAGGTCCAAAAGGTTGGGGACCACTGCTCTATAGTGAGATACCTGTAATCAATGTTGGTAAGAACTTGAACATAAGATGATTACTAGTAAGTAATCTGTTTAAAATGATAGTAACTGGAGGTGTTTTAATTATGTAATATTTAATGCTGCTCTGTTATAAGCCTAGAGCCTTTTAATATTTACCAATAAGCAATCAACTTAAACCATTTGGATCTGTATTTCATTCAGCTCACAATTTTCATTCATAGAATATGATCTTCAAGTAGAGTATTTAATAAAGTAAGAACCATGTTTGAGCATGGTATGGCTTTGGGGAGAAAGAAAGATCTGATTACCTTTCTCCTCTGCTTTCTGCTTACTTGCCCCTCCCTGTGTGTGCTAGCTTTTTTCTCCCTTTTTTTTAGGGTAAATGGGCATCGTTTGTTTCAGTAACAATTGTAAATTGAAAAATCTTTTATATAACTTAGGAGGTAGTAGAATATTCCGTGTTGCTTAAGATAGCTTGAAGTGTTTTTCACCTGCAAAATTGACTACTTTTGGAATTTTATTTCCTTTACTATTGTAGCTTACAGTGATTATTATGTCTGCAAGAGATCTACTCATGTTTTATGATTTTATTTTCACTGCAGGACCGTGTATATGTACAACAAAATAATGTGGAGAATGTCTACAATTTGGGATTAATTATTTTTCGAGATCAAGTTGTACGATATGGCTGTATTAGGGATCATCTACGACAAACATTATTGGATATGATTGCAAGAGAGCGGAAAGGAGAAGTTGTAGACCGGTATTAATCATCTTTTAACTCATTAGGTTTTGGTTTTTAGCAGTTATACCCTGAGAACCAATTTATTGTCAAAATTTTATTAAAATGAAAGTTTGATTTTCTAGCACATTATGAAAATTCTCAAAAGCTTATATCACAGTTAACAAAGTTACATAGATGTTAACTTAAAAACACACTTCTATTTTTAGAAGAGACCATTTTAACCTTTAATTTGGTATACTTTTTTTAAAGCAGTTCAGCCATAAGTCTTCCCATTTGATTTTCGTTGTTGTTTTGTTTACATTTCACTGAAAATATTTTATTGGCGTTTTGGATAGAAACGGGAATTTATTTGTGAGGAAGTGTGATCCCGGTCATACTTTTGCTGTAACCAGTACATGGCCTCCTTGCTGACTCTGTTGAGCCCCAGTGCAACCTGAACTACATTTCTTGTCTGCAATGCTGAAACCTCGCCTACCCAGCACATAGAATTCCAGGCTGTAGATATCAGTGCTTGGGTCATTTATGATCCCCAGATCGATGTGTTCCTGGATCCCCAAACCAAAGTTTCCAATATCTGAGGAGTTATTTTGTAATTCGTACTCTCTCACCTTTAGACCTTTCTACAAGAGTTCTTCTGCCTTGTCCCCACAGGGTATACAGTGGATGGCAATTTTTTCCTTTGATTTTTCATGTATTTTTTATTCTTGCATTTTGTTCTTTTTCTGGCTGGGTGATAACATTTTTTTTCCTTTGTCTTTTTCTTTAAGGGCTTTTGGCTAGCCTTTCTTGTTAACATATTTAAAGAAAAATGTTGAACATAGTCTAAACCAGCTAAGAAATATTACTGTACTATTCTCATATTCCTTCTAATGATTACAGTGACACTAGCTCAAGTGGCTTGAAACATGCAAGACTGCTTTCTCTGCTTCTCTATTCAAAGCAGCTAATAGAATCCTTACGCGAGGATATTTTTCCATTGATATTTAGGGAGAGTGGAAGAGAGAGGGAAAGACAGAGAGAAACATCGATGTGAGAGAAACAAATCAATTGGTTGCCTCCTGCTCGAGCCCTAACTAGGGCCAGGGAGGAGCCTGCAACCCAGGTAAATGCCCTTGACCAGAATCGAACCCGGGACCCTTTGGTCCGCAGGCCAACACTCTATCCACTGAGTCAAATCGACTAGGGCTGTAAAGTTTTTTATTTCCACATCGGTGCCTGGTCAGGATTGCCCAAAAGTCATTTGGTACAAAAATTTACAAGTCAAGCAATGCAGCCTCCTTTCATCTTCCCTGCTTCCTGATATAATAGCTTTTTTATTTTGTGTTTTTAAATACATAGGACTATTTAGACATGACATCTTAAGCATATTTCTTTCAAATGTTTAAGTTATTGCATGAGAACAACTTGAGATAAATACCTGTTCAGTCAAGGTACTGCTTTCCAATGAAAATTACTTTAAAACCTCATGTTGCAAAGAAGCTGCTTCTGGGAGATTGGTCACTGTTTTAAAAATATATTCTGAAACTTTTTAGCTATTTCTGTTGTATTTTTTGTATGAGTCTTTGATGTAATTTGATTTTCAAGTGGTTGTAACTTCTTTTGACAGAGGCGCAATAAGAAATGCGTGCCAGATGTTAATGATTTTAGGTCTTGAAGGACGATCAGTCTATGAAGAAGATTTTGAGGCTCCTTTTTTGGAAATGTCTGCAGAATTTTTTCAGGTAAAAAATTATGTATCAGTGAAGATATATAAATAAGTGCTCTTTTAAGATGTTCTTAAAGTTATTAAATGTGGTTACTAATTTGAATATTTTTGACCTTTTTTTACTGAGGCTCTTATGTTGTAAATTATTTACCCACAAGTTACTATGCAGTGTATCACCAGTGAAGTTTCACTATGCAGGCTTTTGATAATATAAGTAACTAGTAAAATAAATGTAGGAAAGTGCATGATTCCATAGTGCATATATGTCTTCAAGACTGTTGATTGGAAAACTATAGGTCAGTAAATACAATTGATACACATTTGCAGCATTATATACAACCCAAAACCAACTAAATTGCTGAAAGCAAAGCTAAACTATTACTAATTTATAATGAAACTAGAGGCCTAGCGCACGAAATTCGTGCGCAGGTATGGTCCCTAGTCCTGGCCTGCAATCAGGGCCATCTTCCCCAGCTGCCCAAAGTTGGCCCTGCTCCCCGCCACCACCCACCCCCGGTTCCCCATTCGCCATCAGGCTCGCCTGATGGCCAGGGGGAGAGGGACCGAGAGGTCGGCCATTCTGCCTACTCCCCGGCCCCGCCCCCTGCCACCACTCACCCCAGCTCCCTGTTTGCCATTGGGTGATTGGAGCCTGTTGGCCAGGGAAACGGACCAAGAGGTGGTCAGTGTGCCTCATAGTGACTGGTCCAGTGGTCCTTCTGGTTGTTCTGCCATTAGGGTCAATTTGCATATTACCCTTTTATTATATAGGATGATGATAATAATAACTGAGTACCATGACAGATAGAAGACAGTATTTATAAGGTAATGATGATAGCCAGGGATTATTAAGATGATCTCACCAAGATTTTTGTTTGGTGTGTTAATGTATGTTCTTAGAAATTTGATTATTTTCAAGGACTAAGAATACTTTTTGTTAAGATGTTAGGAAGTGTTACTAAATTTATCTATAGTTCATATCAACATGTCTTTTATTATGTAATTCTTAGATATATTCATTAATCCTACTTTCAAATAAGTTTAAATCATTTGGGTTAACATTTATAATTTAGTGGAACCTCTATAAGGTTGGTGTTAGCAGTCAAGATTGATAGTTATTTAAAAGCTCCATTTCTCCAACTTCAGTATATATACTCCTTTGAGCCTGAGAGTCAGGGTGGCAGGAGGACTTTAGTAATTAACAGTATGCCAGCAAAACTATATGATAAACATGATGATTCCTTGTAGGCATAACTTTAAATTAAAACAGATCAAAGAAGAATTTGCCACTCTCACTTTGAGTCAGATGCTTTATTCTGGCATGTGTTTACTTTTGCTGCTATTTGGAGTACATTGGCAGTATTTGAAAAACACTGCTCAAGGATAATGTATTAATTTAGTTTTATGTAAATAATGCTTTAAAGTATATAACGCAGACTGTATGATCATGTGTAATACACTATATAAAGTGTTAATAGTGCTTATTATATTTAGTTTGATTTTTGATACACACTATAGAAATATAGTTAAAAGCAGAAACACATTTTGCTTCTGTATTTTTAAAGAATCATGCTTCCTATTTGCAGATGGAAAGCCAGAAATTTTTAGCAGAAAACAGTGCTTCAGTATATATAAAGAAAGTAGAAGCTAGAATTAATGAAGAAATAGAACGGGTGATGCACTGCCTTGATAAATCAACTGAAGAGCCAATTGTAAAGGTGGTGGAGAGGGAACTTATTTCCAAGCACATGAAAACTATAGTAGAAATGGAGAATTCTGGGCTAGTACATATGTTGAAAAATGGAAAGACAGAAGGTAAGTCTTAGCAGTTGGAAAAATCCTTATAGTTCTACCAAGTTCTCAGTATTTTTAAATTTTTCTCTAATTAAGATAATGAATGTCAGTTTTTAAGAAGTGGTTTATATCACTAATTTAGTTGTTACTTTGGTAAGATTTAATGGTAAAGCTTTGCATTTATTACTGAGGATTTTAGATGTTTCTAGTGAAGTGACTTTTTTCTATCTTTCATCTTAAGTCTCCTCACTTTGTGTTTTTCTTTACCCAAAAGATAAATGTAATACTGGTGAGGACAACAAGCTCCTCATCTATTCCTGTACTTTGGTGTTATATACTAGAGGGCTTGGACTCTATTCCCAAATACTGTCCTGTAGTTTTTGTGATTCTTTTAAAATCTGAAGTTCCAATCTTAAAATTTTTGTAGGCTTTCCTATGTGAGTTAGTTGTGATAAAGTTTCCAAAAATGCAAAAATAGGTCTCTTTCCTGTTGGTGTATTTAAATAAATTAGTTCATTGGTTTTGGGGGACTCTGAAGTTATAGACTAAAAAAGGAAAAGGGAGAATTGCATAAAAGTAAAAATAGAAATTTTGAGAACTGTAGCATTTACTCATTTTGGCTATTTACCTTTATTTTTTTGAAAACAGTATTTTGTGACAACTGTAGCATTTCCTTGTGTGGGCTATTTACCTTTATTTTCCTGAAAACAGTATTTTGTGACAAGTACCCAAGAAATAAGGAATCAGTTATGTTGTCCTCACTCTTAATTTTTGAAGTTTTGCTTTAAAACTCTGACTTTATAAATAAATCACTGACATGATATTGAAAAATAAATCTGGTACTTACTCTTCTTTTCTTCTGCTTCTTAGATGAAGTTTTGGCAATGTTTTAGCCACATACTCCTTATAGATGAAATACATATTGCCTATTTGGGGTAATGACCTATAGATGAAATACATATTGCCTGTTTGGGGTAATGAGCTATAGATGAAATACATATTGCTATTTGGGGTAGTGACCTAGGTAGGGAATGAAAAGAAGAATTTTTATGTGAAAAATTTTAAAGAAAGGAGGATATAAGAAAATGGAAAAGAAACATGATGAGAGGTTGTTCCATGCCTCCTTCAATGGAATCCTTGCTTTGTGTTTTGAAATGGTTATATTTGTAAACGTGTAATAAGTTTCTGAAAAGTTTTATATAACTTTGTAGATTTTATTAAAGCCAAAAAAGTTGCATTTTAAAAAATCCTCTGGTAAACATTTTTCTAAAAGCAACAGAACAAAAATCATTTTCTGTATGTTTGTCATGTTTTCTAAAATAAGCTACTCCTGCATGTCTCAGGTCTAAGTAGGGTTAGCAAACTTTCTTGTATAGGAGCAGGCAGTAAATATTTTAGGTGTGTGGGCCATACAGTAAACTACTCATCTCTACTGCATATTGAGAAAGTAGGCATAGACAGTATTACAAAAGAATAAGCTTGACTGTTTCTGTAAAACTTCATTTGATTTATTTTTATATGCTGTACAAAAAGACAATGGGCTGTATTTGTATTTGGTCTATGGACTACAGTTTGATGACTCCTGATGGTCCCTGGCAGAGTTGGACTTTATGAAAAGCATTTTCCCTATTTAAATAAAATTAAAATCCAAAAATTTTCTACTGTGCTGTTTAGGCATTGAATTAATTCTTTCTTATCTACCTTGAGAGGCTGGGAGGGGGGAGATTAAATGGGTTGAAGATTAGGGGCTATGAAATGTTTGATGGAGAGATTGTTAGTCATGCCTGAATTATAGTATCTCTATAACCTGGAGACTTGAGTTAAAAGCATTAATTATGCCTGACACATGGCAAGTGCTTAAGTACACGAATGAAGAAATACCACAATAGCTACTTACCATATATAAGCAACTATCTGTGATTCTAAATTGAATTGTAAAAATCTGGTTTCAATTTTCCTGACTTCCCACTAGAAACCTAATTGTGCAATATCTTAATTTTTGCTAGGCTCTGCTCGTGATCATTTTGTCGAGAATAGGTCAGGGTCACAGCTTTACCATTATGAAGCCAAATGTCTCATAAATCAGAAAGTGAAAAATAGTTTTCCCACCATAAGTGGAGGATGAAAAGGATTGACTGATTATCAGATGCAGATAGTGCTGTGAAGTTAAGTTCAAATGGCATCTCATTTTGATATTTAATTTTGAATGCCAAGTATTTTTCATTTTCTCATTTACATCCTCTACTATACCATATATTTATATACAGTGAAAGACAATGAAATGTATTAATTTACATACAGTTAACTATATAGCATATAATTAAGTAAAACTGTGACAGCATAGGAACAAAACAGATAAGTTGGGAACCGTTGTGTTAGAAATATCTGATATGCCAAATTTACTGTAGTATATATCCATACTGTTGAATTTGTAATGCCTATTTTCAACATGAGAAATTTGGTTGTATGCTAAATGAGAAAAACTGTAAGCTTTGTTCAGCGTAGGTTACTTTAGATTTATATTATTGATAAAAACTTATTTTTAAATAAAATTTGTTTTTGCAAGTCACTGAAACAAATTTTAGAAGCCCTTTTTATAAAATTTGCTTGTAAGTATTTTAAAAATACATACAACTTTAGTTTTAGGATCTAAATTTCTCTTGTAAATATAGACCAGCCTAGGTAAATTATTATGGTCTGTTTGCCAAATATAGCCCACCACCAGTTTGGTGGGGGAAAATTTTTTTAAAAGAATACGTTTCATTACACAGAACATTATATACATTTTAGATTTAAAAACTAAGGTTTTATTGAAACATAGTTATGCCCATTTATTGCCTATGGCTTCTTTCTTGCACAATGGCAAAATTGAATAGCAACAGAAACCATATGTGGCTCACAATCTAAAATATTTACTATTTGGCACTTGACAGAAAAAATATTCTCAGTGTCTAATCTAGAAACTGCTTGTTTTAACTCCATTTTCAAAAGTTCTTGATTATAAAACTTTTTTTGTATTGTTTTTAAAGTTCTAATATGATAGTCTCCCTATAAGTTCTTATTTCAAAGAAACATTAGACATTTGGAAAAGCAGTATTTCAACTCTACATTTCAATCCGTGAAAATGATATAAAAAATGGACAGAGTCTAAAGTTTTCATTCTGAGATAAACCAATTTTTAAAATATAGATACTGGCTTTAAGACATCACCTGGGAAATATTAGAGATTGCTCTGAGGAAAATATTAAAGAATTGGAATTTATGCTGTAAATTTCATGTAAACTTTACCATGATATGAAATGAAATAAATTCTAGTATATTTGTTTTCATGGTTATTGTTTGAACTTTTAAAATAGACATGCTTAAAAATATCCATAAGACTTTAATGGGTTTAAAAAATTTTTTATTGACTACAAATTACACCATAATGAAAGTTATCCTTATACAGTTTATAGTAATACTAGGTTCTAGATTAGAATTACTTAGGATAAGTTATACAGAAACTAAAAATTGTAGTTTTCATTTTTGTGGCTTTGTTATACAGTTTGGGCATCTTCTCTTCCATGTAAACTAAAATTGCTGAGACATTTTATTGATGCTTTCAGAGTGTCTCATCTGAATCAGTATCATAAATTGCAATAATAACCATTAACTGGCCTGTTTATTCCTTTTTTCTGTTTTGCTTGGGGGAGTGGTAGTAGTTTTTCATGTCAACAAATGATTGCAATCGAGAAATAAGTTTAAGTATTACAAATCAGCATGAACAGAGATTCACACTTTTTCTTAATCTTAAATGTAGCCGATTTGTGTTTGCTTTCTGATTACAGACCTTGCTTGCATGTACAAGTTATTTAGTCGTGTGCCAAATGGTTTGAAAACAATGTGTGAGTGTATGAGTTCCTATTTGAGAGAGCAGGGTAAAGCCCTTGTTTCTGAGGAAGGCGAAGGAAAGAATCCCGTTGACTATATCCAGGTAGGTAAATACAGAAGATTCTAAGTTTATGATAAACTACTGTTGACAGGTACTAAAAAGGTCACTTATTATGAATGTAGTATGTATTTTTTATTTAATTGTCCCTGTGGTAAATTAGTATATATAATTATCCTAAATATTTTAGAGTTTTGCAAAGTATGTATATATTAGGAAGCCAGACTCAGCTACTTTTCATTTATTCTGTCTGGTAAAGACCTTATTTAAATAGTCGTAAGAATGAAAGTTATTCCTTTCTACTTTTTTATATGCTTAAGTGCTCATATTTTAGTGTATTAAAAAAATGTGTTAAATACTTTTGTTTCAAAATGTTTTGCTTTCAAGCAATAGTAAGAGCAAAAAATTTTGTTCCAAATTTTCCTGTTTTAATATAAATAAAAGGCTTTCATGGTACATTTTTTAAGCTATTTTTCTCGGGCTTGCCCACTTAATAAAGACAGGATGGGGAGAAACAAGTAAGGAGGTTCTTTGGTTCATCTTAAGTGCAGTAAGACATAAATGAATGATAGAATACTTCTTTATCACTGACATTTTAATACAGGCTTAGATACAGGCTTGAAAATAATATAGAATCTCTAAGTTTAACACTGAATGCACACATTTATATTACCAGCAAAGTTAAAAGAAACGTACTTGTTTGCATGCATATTGTTTCTAGAGACATTATTATAATGTATCTTAACTTCCTTTTTTATTTGGAAGGGCTTATTGGATCTGAAGAGTAGGTTTGATCGCTTCCTGCAGGAATCATTTAATAATGACCGACTCTTTAAACAAACTATTGCGGGTGACTTTGAGTATTTTCTCAACCTCAACTCCAGGTCCCCTGAATACCTCTCATTATTTATTGATGATAAGTTGAAAAAGGGAGTTAAAGGGGTAAGTATAGTGTATTTGAAAATACATTTAAATTTTACTTATAGATATAAAATTGTATATAAGCTTGGGAAATCAAATACAAAATTAGGGAATTTTTAAATATAAAAATAAGCATGTGCTGTGCTTAAATGTAAAAGGATTGTTTATGGTATCGAAATGGCCAGAGGTACTTTGACATTTCACTTAACCTATAAAAACAAACAACTACACAGCCATAGCATAGGATATTGTTGCTCTCATCTGGTTCTTGGGGTTATGTATCAGATAATACTTGGGTGCCAGGAATTTGAAGGCATAGACTAGAATAACGGAAAATAGTTTGAAAGCATATATTGAAGCTCAGTTTCAAGTTTTTATTGTATACCTGGGATCTTGGAAGCTCACTATTAGCATAGAAAATTAAATTAAGAGTATTGTGATTACACATAAATTGCTCTTTTTTACTCTACCTTGGAATTTGTGAGACAAAAGGGAAAAGCAACGAATGACCTCACAGGTTTTACAGGCTCCTCTAACAGAAACAAACAAACGATTAAGACACAGAATAAAAGACACATTTGTTTATTCTTTCATAATTTTTAATATAAGCTTAATACAACCTGCCACAGTATCACCTTTCCCTATTTAAAAGATAAGGGTGATGGGGCCTTATTACTCTTTAAATCAGCGGTCACCAACTGGTGGTCTGTGGACCACTGGGGGTTCAAGAGATCCAAAAGGTTAGCGACCACTGCTTTAAATTATAGCAAATTATTATCCTTCTGTTTGCACAATTTAGATTTTGACTGATCTTATATGAAAATATCTGTCTTTTGGCTATGTAAGTTTCTGCCTACATATTATGCAAAGGCATTGTAAGATACTCATTTTTGCATTTACAATTTTATTTCATCTGTTCTTCATCATCCTTTAATCCAGCCATGTATCATTTCAGTAGTAGCCCTCTAGGGCTAACCTTTCGGACCTCGCAGACCAGTGGTTGGCGACCACTTCTCTAGGGAATGGAACTCCATGTCAATGCCTGATTGATGCTGTACTAGAATAGGATGTCAGAGTTGTGGTGTGCTCCCTTATGAAGTAGGAGGCACCTTCTCTTAAGGCAGTGGTTCTCAACCTGTGGGTCGCGACCCCTTTGGCGGTCGAACGACCCTTTCACAGGGGTCGCCTAAGACCATCCTGCATATCAGATATTTACATTACGATTCATAACAGTAGCAACATTACAGTTATGAAGTAGCAACAAAAATAATTTCATGGTTGGGTCACAACATGAGGAACTGTATTTAAAGGACCAGAAGGTTGAGAACCACCGTCTTAAGGAGATCCCTCCTTCTGACATAGTGCAACCAAATATTTATGTTTGTTGTCACAGTATTGTTTTTAAACTGTTGAACTGTGGTGCTATTTTTGTACAACTAAAATTTTGAAATTATTAAGTACTCTTTTAATTGATTTTGCAGCTAACAGAACAAGAAGTAGAAACAATATTGGATAAGGCAATGGTCCTATTTAGGTTTATGCAAGAAAAAGATGTATTTGAACGTTATTATAAACAACACTTGGCAAGAAGACTTCTCACAAATAAAAGTGTTTCTGATGACTCTGAAAAAAATATGATATCTAAGTTAAAGGTAAGATGTATATAAGATGGAATGGAGTGTACCTAACTAATGTTTGTCACATGATTGAACAGCAACATTTGATTGTAAATATTTAACTGATTTAAAATACTATTTTTATAAACTTATAAAGCTGTACTTACATTTATTCAAGTTCTCAGATATTCGAAGTTTGCTGGAATTGCTCTTAGCATGGCAGTACATTCATGGCAATCTGGGAAGGATTAGTACAAGGGAAACAATAAAGGCAATATTACTATATAGTTCTGTCACAAAGGTACAAAGGTATGGTCCATAGACCACCTGTACACATATCACATGAGGTGCTTGTGAACACGAGTTCTGGGCCCCTGCCTTCAGTGAGGTTATTGGAATATCCTAAAGAGATTTGGAATCTGCATTTTAAACACTAAAATTTGGTACCTGTACTCTTAGAGCAACTATAGGAAAAATTTAGAAATGATGACTGTAACATGGAATTGTTTATTTATATGTATGTTTTCTCATAGAAAAAAAACATCATTTATTTGTTGTTTTCTTACACAGACTGAGTGTGGATGTCAATTCACATCAAAACTGGAAGGAATGTTTAGGGATATGAGCATCTCAAATACAACTATGGATGAATTCAGGCAACATCTACAGGCAACTGGGGTAAATTGTTCTATTTCTATTTCTGTATGTTTTATGTAAAATCTTACGTAATGGACATTTTCATCTATATATCAAATAACTGGACTGCTGTTGTCATTTTTTAAAATGTCCATTAGTGTCTGTGAGTGCTTTAAAAAATTATTTTCCCCCATATAACCTCTTTTTCTAACTATTGATGTTAAATTATTTGTTTTTTATTCTTCTAAAACAGTTTATCCTCCTCACTTGAAGGAATGTGCAGAAAATTTAATAAATAGAATGATTCTGCTGTTAAATTCTTATAGACTGTGAAAAGAATATTGGGCTTATGCAAGCTTTCTAAAGTATATAATTCTCTTCCTTTCACTTTACCCCAGGATTGTGCTGTCTTTGTTACCTCCTATTTAATTGATATTAAATGGATCTGACATCCTCAGGATTGGTGGGGCTGGGCTGAGTATAAAAACACAGGCACTAGTATGTTCTAAGTGTAGTTTTGTATTGTGACTCCAGAAGGCAGTGAGCTGCAACTTCTATGGCTTTGGAGTCCAGTGGGGTTTTGTAAGGATTTAATTGGGTTCGGAATTTTATTTATTTCTTTTTTTTATCTGTTTTACAACTTTACCTTAAGTTTAGAGAACTCCGCAGTTTTTCTTTAAAAGTTTTCTCTCTCAAGTGACTGTACATATTACTTTGTAATTAAGACATATCACAACCATTTTTTAAAATAGTAGGTCTTTCCTTTAATATTTAAATATTAGGTTACCACTTCTATGGTCCCACAGTCTCATAACAAACAAAATATGTGATAATAGCTAATTCTGTAGAAAAGGGCAAGTACATATCAAGGCATTCTGACCCACTTAACTGTCCGTGCCAAGCATTTTTCTAGGCACTGGGTGTACAGCAGAGAATGGAATAGACAAAATTCCCTGCCAGTGTGGAGCTTATATTCTAATCTGGGAGACAGATGATAAACAAGATGAGTAAACACATAGCACCTGAGCTGGCAATAGAATATACAAAGGAAATCTGTAATAGGGAAGGGTGGTCAGACAAGGCCTCTTTTAAAAAATTAGATTTTAAGAAAAGACTTGAAGGTAAAGTCTTCGTTGGGTATGTTGGAGAAAAGGTTTACAAAAAAAAAAAGACTTACTGTTTTGGGTGTATTGAACCAAGTTGTGAGCTCAACACCCTAATCCACCCAACTTGCAAAGTACCAGCAGTTCTCAGCCCTCCTCCATTCATCATCTAAGAGTCTCTGCTGTGATCCTCTCCTATGCATCATCTAGGACAGTGATGGCGAACCTTTTGAGCTCGGCGTGTCAGCATTTTGAAACACCCTAGCTTAACTCTGGTGCCATGTCACATATAGAAATTTTTTGATATTTGCAACCATAGTAAAACAAAGATTTGTATTTTTGATTTTTATTTTATATATTTAAATGCCATTTAACAAAGAAAAAGCAACCAAAAAAATGAGTTCGCGTGTCACCTCTGACACGCGTGTCATAGGTTCACCATCACTGATCTAGGATTTCTATCTAGTTTTAGTTTCTTTAAAATGGAGTGATCATTTAGTAGGTATTTGTGAAGAAATCTGAGTGTAATATTTCAAGATATTTTTTATAAGCTTATCTCTTCCTTTTAGAAATCTGTCACTAAATCACTCAGGTTAGATAAAAATACATTGATTTAGAATAAGCTGTGAATATCTATCTATATAAAAGCCTAAGCGATCGTCACAACCAAAACAACCAAACGGACGACCAAGCAGGCTGCGTGGGGCGACCAGGCTGGCAGGGGGGTTAGTGAGGGAATGACCAAACGACTGATCAGCAGGCCGCATGGGGTGACCATGCCAGCGGGGGGGGGGGGGGGGGGCCATTGGGGGCGAACAAGCCAACAGACAGAGGCGGTTAGGGGTGATCAAGCTGGCGGGGGGGGGGGGCAATTAGAGGCTATCAGGCAGGCAGGCAGGTGAGTGGTTAGGAGCCAGCGGTCCAGGATTGTGAGAGGGATGTCCGACTGCCGGTGTAGGCCCAACTTCCCCAAGGGGTCCCGGATTGGAGAGGGTGCAGCCTGGGCTGAGGGAACCCACCCACCCACCCCACCCCCCCCCACCCCCCCCGCACGAATTTCGTGCACCGGGCCTCTAGTCAATAATAAAGATACTATTTTACATTTAAGAATCTTTATATGCTTTATTTTTGTTTTCTTAAATTTGTTTAACAAGAAGAAAATATCTAATGTGACAGAGATAGTAGTCATTCGTATTCAAATATTCATAGAGCATCTACTATGTAGAACAGGATTTAGTATCGTATGCAAAGTTTGTTAGAATGTGAACTACATGAAAAAACATGTTGATCAATATACTTCAAATGTAAATGCAATAGGAGTATTTTATTTGTGAGTTAATATGGTAAAAATACTAAAATCTGAGATGAGAGCTAGTATCCTAAATTTTTCTTTAAAATGACACAGATATGACACTTAACATTTTATGTAAAAAAGCTGCAGGGCCAAAGTTTGCATGTCTCAATGACACCACTAACCCTTTGTTCACCTGCTAACAACTGTCCTTTGGCCAATGTTTTAAAGTCAACATCTTAAGCAATATATATAAATCTTCGCCAGGAGAGTTAAAATTTGAAAAACACGGGTGGGCCTAACCTTTAAGAAGATAATGTTTTATTTGCTCAATATTGGATATGGAACTAACTACTTTGATAACTGACACAGTGTCTATATGGAACAGGTAACAAATCCTAGTTAATTGTTGGGGAACATCTCTTTCTCCTTTACACAGGTATCATTAGGTGGTGTTGATCTCACAGTCCGGGTGCTCACAACAGGATATTGGCCCACTCAGTCAGCCACACCAAAGTGCAACATCCCACCAGCACCAAGACATGCTTTTGAGATATTCAGGAGGTAAATGTAGATCAAACTTTGTATTTCTAAGAACAAATAACTATCCAAAGTTGAAATAAATTTGAGCATTTGTAGTGTCCCTGATTGAGGATAAATATACATACAGTAGGTCCTCGGGTTACGTCGGAGATCCGTTCCTATGGCGTGACGTAACATGGTTTTTGCCGTAAGTCGGAACTCACCTACATAAGCACCTACGTCACTCACATGGAGCACATACACAGCAGTAATGAAGTGAAACAGTAAAAAAAAATTAAAAGAAAGATAACAATTCCTGACCTTTACTTGTGGAAAATAAATAATAAAAATCATAAAGCACATATGTACATATGTCGAAATGATGGAACTTTTTTTTTATATAAATACTATAAATGGGAGATGGCGCTGTAACCACGAAATGACGTACGTCGAGTCTGACATAACCCGAGAACTGTACTCCATTTTTTACCTGATGTTCAAAAGGAGAATTATCCTTTATGCTTTTAATATGCATTGCATAAACTCTTTTTAAAGGAATCTTTTATTGATGTCCTTCAGCATTAGTGCATGCTATCTTTTTAACTCTGCCTTACATAAGGGTTATCCTATCTATATATAAAAGGCTAATATGGTAAGTGCCGTCCGGGTAATGACGTCACATAGCAATGCCCGGCTTCCTCTCCTAGCAATTAGCCTCCTTGCAGTTTCTTCAGCCCAGGAACACTAATTCCTTTATAGCCAGGTGGAAACATTTTACACTGTAACCAAATGTCTGTGAAGTGTTTTCCCATGCCTCATTTCATTTGATCCTCACAGAAGTCCTGGAGTAGGTAGGTAGGAGACTCAGTGGAATCCTGTTTTATTTTCATTAGCCGGAAAACGGAGATTTAGAAAGTTTAGAAACTTGACCCGACTGAAAAGAAGTAAGAAATGGTGGACCTTGAAAATGACTTCAGGTTTTCTCACTGAGCAGAATATAGTCAAACACTGCTGCAGTTAAATATTTTACCCTTTGTTCTCCCAGCATGATCTACAATAATCTGCTTTGTGTTGATATTTACTTCTGTGTTGCTGACAATTACCTGAAAGAGAAGTTGGGGTCCTTTACTGGGCTGGAAAAAGTTTAGCTACATCAGAAAGCAGGTCTAATTAAGCAAGTTTATTCTGTATCTGTAAAGGCTAAGTGGACTCGAGCATGCGTGATACATATAAATCTCTTGCTGGTGCTAATCGCATGCATGTGTTTTGATCTGACATTATCGATCGTGAATTTGGTTGACACTTCTATTATAGAAAAAGGCTGAATAGCGATACTAAAATATTTCTTCTAATTAAATTTCTTTAAATGTGCACGAATTTGTGCACTGGGCCACTAGTAGTTTATAATTTCAAATATGTAAATTGTATGATTCTCTAAAACCTGGTTTGATTTGCTGAAGGTTTTACTTAGCGAAACACAGTGGTCGGCAGCTCACACTCCAGCATCACATGGGTTCTGCAGATCTCAATGCCACCTTTTATGGACCAGTCAAAAAGGTAAATATTAAGTAACTTAAAATTAGTCTATAGAACTGATTTGTGATTTTTGTTGACTTGGGTCAATTATTTCTCCTATTTCCTTGTTTCAAATATTAAAAAGGTGGGAACTTTGCTTTATTTACCTCTGTTTCCTCAGTTGCTAAATAACTTCATTTGACAATATGAAGATTATACCAGTAGTCTTCCTTATGGAGTGAATAATAATAATTACACATTTTTTATAAGATTAGACTTGAGACCATATTGCATAAAATAATAAGATGTAAGTTGATTTGAGGGCATACAAAGCTATGACTCCCCTTTCCAAATTCTTGGTCTCCTATAATCCTTATTAATTTTCAGCATTCAAAACTGGAAACATTAACACTTGAGATTTGTGAGATGTACAAAATGTTACTAAAGTGATTATTTTAAAGTGAGCACCATGCTAGTGAATTGCCTTCATTTTTAAAAAGTAATCACTTCTTTATATCTAAGATTGTGAGGTTTAGAGTACTTTTATTGCTTGCTATAACTTTAGTCAGGGTCATTTTCCTTAAAAATAGAAAAGTAGTAACAAGCTTCCAGCAAAACATAAAAGATAATACCTAAGTTGTCATCCAGGCAGCAAATGACTGTTTTATTCTATATTGTAATTAGAATTTTAGTAGTTTTATATGTTATTAAAATGGCTATGTGTATTCTAATTTGTATATTTAATTGAAATGGGAAATAATCCTTGTAATTCATTTAGTTGAATAATGTTGGAAACTTTTGTATACAGGGTGAGGGGACAGTAGGTTTATAGCTGTTCATATGGAAAAATAATACAATAATTAATAAATAATGCAAGAATAAACTCTGTTTCTCCTACTCACAATTGTATACCTACTTTTGATCCACCCCATATTTAAGTGTAAGTGGGAAGGTCAAGGATACTAAAGAACTCAGCTTTTAATTATTGTTTGTTTTGATTTTAAAGGAGAGGATTTTTTCCTAAACAGTTATTTTATCTTTTGAAGTTTTATAAAACAAACCAGTAGGTTTTTAAAACAAAATTTATATGTCAATTATTGAAGACTTAAATTTCTACTTTGTACTTAAATCAGCTGTAAGGATGGCAAAGGATTCCCCCATATCCTAGCTATCATTTGATATCTTGCTATCACCAGACCGCACAAAAAGAAACCTAACCCTACTACTTTTGGTAGTGGTATAAAGGAGTAATGTCATATAAGTCCATTATTATTCTATTGTGTACTGTTAAAATAATTTTAGTTGTAAAATTAAATTGTTCACACACACACAAAACAAAAACCCTAAATGAAGATTTGGTATATGTGTACATACACACATACACGTTTTTAAATAACATTTTCTTTTTAATGTAGTTTTGTAAAAGAGGGGCTTGTCATTACAGGGGTTATTTCTCAAATATACTGTTAAAGTTACCAGGATGTGATAATGTCTTCGTTATGTTTTTTAAAAAATGAAACAGGAAGATGGATCTGAAGTTGGTGTTGGAGGGGCACAAGTCACTGGCTCTAATACACGGAAGCACATACTGCAAGTCTCCACTTTCCAGATGACCATACTAATGCTCTTTAATAATAGAGAAAAATATACATTTGAGGTATGGGTTGGTTATATAAATTTGAACCAATTGTTTTAGTTCTAATTTTCACATGTTACTTGAATCTTTCTTATATGAATAACCTTTAGAGTTATTATTTGATGATGAATATTACTATTTTAGTAATCTTTGTGAACATCATACACTTGTTGGGTCACATTTCATTTGGCTTTTTGAAATAAACTTTATTGAAGTATAAGTTTTATGTAATAAACATACCTCATATATGTGCACAATTTGATGAGTTTTAACAGGTGTACATACCTATGTAACTGCCATCACAATCTATAGAATACTATCCCCAAAATGTTTATATTCCTTTGCAGTCAATTCCCTCCCACTGTCCCCATATCCAGGTGGCCAGTGATCTGCTTTCTATCACCATAGACTAGTTTTGCCTCTCTAGCATTTCCCATAAATGGAATCATACAATATGAATTGCTTTTGTGGCGCTTCTTTTACATAGCACAATGTTTTTTTAGAATAATCCATATTGTTGCATGTGTGGTTTTAGTAGTTTATTCCTTTTTAAGAAACTGCCAAACTATGTCCCAAATTGATTGTACCGTTTTACATTCCTGCCATCAGTGGAGAGTTCCAGTTGCCCTACATACTCTCCCAAATGTAGTATTATCAGTCTTTTTAATATTCGCCATTTTAACTGATGTATATTTTATTGTGGGTTTAACTTGTCTTTCCTTGATGTTGAGCATCTTTTGTGTGTTCATATGTCACTGTGTCTTGTTGGTGAGGTGTTCATATATTTATTGAGATTTTTAAAGCTCTTTATAAATTCTGTATACCAATCCTTTGTCAGATCTATGTCCCATGAATATTTTCTCAGTCTTTCACTTGCCTTTTCAGTTTCCTAGTGGTATGGGGTTTTTCTGTTGTTGTTGTTGTTTTTTAATATTGTTGCACTATTACAGATGTCCCCCTCTTCCCTCCCCCCCTTTGCCCCACTCTATCCAGAGCCTCTCCCCCCCACCCCCCAGGCCTTCACTATATTATCTTCTATGTCCGTGGACTATGCAATATGCAGTGAATCTAAGTGGTATAGCCTAGTGTGCAGACTTGTTGCATCATACATTCCTCTAGTTGTGTAGGGTAGGGACTAAATCGTATCCATGTACAATTCTCTTACTTTACCACTGACAAAAGATTATAATGAATTTAAAAATTATACAGTTGAGCCCTGGCCAGGCACCGAGAGGACACAGGTTCAATTCCAGTTCAGAGCACTTGCTCGGGATGCAGGCTCAATCCCTAGTAGGGGGTATGCAGGAGGCAGCTGATACTTGTTTCTCTCATCGATATTTCTTCCTCTCTCGTCCTCTCTCTTTCGCTCTAAAAAAATAAAACATATTTTTAAAAATTATACAGTTGACCCTTAAACAAGCTAGAGCAGTGATGGCGAACCTTTTGAGCTCGGTGTGTCAGCATTTTGAAACACCCTAACTTAACTCTGGTGCCGTGTCACATATAGAAATTTTTTGATATTTGCAGCCATAGTAAAACAAAGATTTATATTTTTGATATTTATTTTATATATTTAAATGCCATTTAACAAAGAAAAATCAACCAAAGAAATGAGTTCGCGTGTCACCTCTGACACGCATGTCATAGGTTCTCCATCACTGAGGTAGAGCTTAGGAGTCCGACACCTGTCCACCTCCAGTTGAAAATCCACCCCTAATTTGACTCTATAGTAGTTGGCCCTTCACATTCCCAGATTCAACAATTGTAAAACTGTTGTTGAAAATGCAAAACTACTGTTTTCCATCCCAGGTTGTTTGAATACATTGATGTGAAAACAGCGGATGGGAAGAGTCAGCTGTATTTATTGACAAACATCCACAGTGTACCCATGGCAGTTAAAACCCATGCATTCATGGCAACTATACATTTTTTTCCTGAACTGCTTTTATTATATTTTATTTATCTCATAACATGTAGCAACATTTATCACCTGCACTTCATAACGGTTTATTGCTTTTCATATTTAGTATTAATTACCAGGTACTTAATTTTTTTAATTTGGTCATACAGACAGTAGATATGATCAACTTGGAATATGAATTTTGATTGTCTGATAGAAGGCCTTAGTTCAAGCTTACTTCGCTTCTCTCTACAAAAGAAGTTACTAAGCAAAGGAATCATGTTAATAAACTTGGAAGGAAGATTGTAGAGTATTTCTAAAAGTAGCAGTTATATGTTGGTTAACACTTTATTTTTAACTAACTATTAAAGCAGGTTCCTAATATTCTCTGCTGGATATTTTTAGATTGGGCCTTATATCTCCTAAAATAAAAAAGTACATGTATTTTTTTTTATTTTGTAATTTGAATCAAGGTTTTCTCTGTTTTTTGTTGTTTTTTCCAAATTAGTGAGATTTGGCCAAGTATCATAATGGGGAATTCTTGGTTGTAAAATATTACTTTAGTGATATTACCTCTATAACCACTGCTTGATCAATTTTACTTACTAGTTAATCTGCTTTAACCTGTCAAAAAGTCTGTTTATAATTATATCAATCTGATAAAATTTCAGGAAATTCAACAAGAAACGGATATCCCTGAAAGGGAACTTGTTAGAGCCCTGCAGTCCCTCGCCTGTGGTAAACCAACACAACGAGTTCTCACAAAAGAACCCAAGTCAAAGGAAATAGAAAATGGTCACATATTCACAGTTAATGATCAGTTCACATCCAAACTACACAGAGTCAAGATTCAAACAGGTATTATATTGTTCCTCTTAAAACATTGTATTTTTTTTTTCTCTAAAAATTCTTATCTGTATGATTTTTAGCTTTTAAAAAAGCAAGTCTTCTCTGGTGCTGCATGACACATAGGCTTAATTAAAGCCACTTTTATCACTCTGTGTTCCTGTCACAATGCAGTTGAATCCAAGTACAGTAAACTTTTTTAAAAGTAATTCATAGTGGTGAATTTGATACTTGCATAGGTTTTTGATGCAGGAATTACAGTTGTTTTTTTATTTATTTATTTTTAAATTTAAGTTCTTTAATGTATTACATAAGTCTCCTTTTCCCCCGATTGACCTCTCCCCAGCCAACCCCAACCCCCAGCACATGCCCTCACATCCCCCGTCTGCGTTCATTGGTTTTGCTCATATGCATGCATACAAGTCCTTTGGTTGATCTCTTACCCCTAACCCCCTGCCTTTCCTCATAGGTTGGACAGTCTATTCAATGCCTCTTATGACACTGGTTCTCTCCCTGTTCATCCGTTTGTGTTGTTCATTATATTCCACAAATAAGTGAGATCATGTGATATTTATCTGTTTCTGACTGGCTTATTTCGCTTAGCACAGTGGTTCTCAACCTTCTGGCCCTTTAAATACAGTTCCTCATGTTGTGACCCAACCATAAAATTATTTTTGTTGCTACTTCATAACTGTAATGTTGCTGCTGTTATGAATCGTAATGTAAATATCTGATATGCAGGATGGTCTTAGGCGACCCCTGTGAAAGGGTTGTTCGACCGCCAAAGGGGTCGCGACCCACAGGTTGAGAACTGCTGGCTTAGCATAATGCTCTCCAGTTCTATCCATGCTTTTGCAAAT
Source organism: Myotis lucifugus (assembly GCF_000147115.1). Taxonomy (NCBI): domain Eukaryota; kingdom Metazoa; phylum Chordata; class Mammalia; order Chiroptera; family Vespertilionidae; genus Myotis; species Myotis lucifugus. The sequence goes on along the minus strand of NW_005871051.1, from coordinate 22,406,662 downwards.
GGTAAGAATTCCTTTTTTACAGCAGCATAGTATTCCATTGTGTAGATATACCACAGTTTTCTAATCCACTCATCTGCTAATGAGCACTTAGGCTGTTTCCAAATCTTAGCTGTTGTAAATTGTGCTGCTATGAACATAGGGTGCATATATCCTTTCTGATTGGTGTTTCAATTTTCTTGGGGTATATTCCTAGAAGTGGGATTACTGGGTCAAATGGAAGTTCCATTTTTAATCTTTTGGGGAAACGCCATACTGTTTTCCATAGTGGCTGTACCAGTCTGCATTCCCACCAGCAGTGCAAGAGGGTTCCTTTTTCTCCTCATCTTCTCCAGCACTTGTCATTTGTTAATTTGTTGATGATAGTCATTCTGACAGGTGTGAGATGGTACCTCGTTGTTTTGATTTGCATCTCTCAGATGATTAGTGACTTTGAGCATGTTTTCATATGTCTCTTGGTCTTCTACATGTCCTCTTTCGAAAGGTGTCTAGGTCCTTTGCCCATTTTTTGATTGGATTGTTTATCTTCCTTTTGTTAAGTTGTAGGAGTTCCCTATAAATTATGGAGATTAAACCCTTATCGGAGATAACATTGGCAAATATGTTCTCCCATGCAGTGGTCTTTCTTGTTGTTTTGTTGATGGTTTCTTTGGCTGTGCAGAAGCTTTTTATTTGGATGTGGTCCCATTTGTTTATTTCTCCTTAGTTTCCATTGCCCCAGGAGCTGTATCAGTAAAGATATTGCTACGACAGATGTCTGCTATTTTGCTGCCGATGGTTTCTTCTAAAATTTTTATGGTTTCCCATCTTACGTTTAAGTCCTTTATCCATTTTGAGTTTATTTTTGTGTATGGTCTAAGTTGGTGGCGTAGTTTCATTTTTTTTTTTTTTTTTTTGCATGTATCCGTCCAATTTTCCCAAAACCATTTATTGAAGAGACTCTTATCTCCATTGTATGCTCTTGCCTCCTTTGTCAAATATGAATTGAGCATAATGGCTTGGGTCTATCTCTGGGTTCTCTGTTATGTTCCATTGGTCTATATGTCTGTTCTTGTGCCAGTACCAGGCAGTTTTGAGAATAGTGGCTTTGTAATATAGCTTGGTGTTTGGTATAGTGATCCCTCCAACTTTGTTCTTCTTTTTCAAGATTGCTGCAGCTATTTGGGGTCTTTTTTTGTTCCAGATAAATTTTTGGAGAGTTTGTTCTAGATCTTTGAAGTATGCCGTTGGTATTTTAACAGGGATTGCATTGAATCTATAGATTGCTTTGGGTAGGATGGACTTTTTAATGATGTTGATTCTACCAATCCATGAACATGGAATATTCTTCCATTTGTTTATCTTTCTCTATCTCTTTTTTCAGCATTCTGTAATTTTCTGAGTACAGGTTCTTTACCTCCTTGGTTAAATTTATTCCTACATGCCTTAATTTTTGTTTTGCAGTGGTAAATGGGATTGTTTTTTTAGTTTCTCTTTCTGTGAGTTCATTATTGGTGTATAAAAAAGCCATAGATTTCTGGGTGTTAATTTTGTATTCTGCTACATTGCTGGAATTCATTTATTAAGTCTGTGTTTTATGATGGAGTCTTTAGGGTTTTCTAAGTACAATATCATGTCATCCCGAATAATGACAATTTTACTACTTCTTTTCCAATTTGGATGCCTTTTATTTCTTCTTCTTGTCTGATCACTATGGCTAGCACTTCCAGTACTATGTCAAACAAGAGTGGTGAAAGTGGGCATCCCTGTCTCATTCTTGTTCTTAGGGAAAATGGTTTTAGCTTTTGCCCATTGAGGATGATGTTTGCTGTAGGTTTGTCATATAAGGCTTTTATTATGTGGAGGTATGATCCCTCTATTCCCACTTTGCTGAGCGTTTTTATCAGGAAAGGGTGTTGGATTTTGTCAAATGCCTTTTCTGCATCAATTGATATGATTATGTGACTTTTGTCTTTCAATTTGTTTATGTGATGTATCACATTTATTGATTTGCGGATATTGTACCAGCCTTGCATACCTGGGATATATCCCACTTGGTCATGGTGTATGATCTTTCTAATGTAATGCTGGATCCGATTTGCTAGGATTAACAATGGTTGGGTTACCAAAGAGATCAAAGAAGAAATTAAAAAACATCCTGGAAACAAATGACAACACAACAATCCAAACCTATGGGACACAGTGAAAGCAGTCCTAAGAGTTACAGGCCTACCTTAGAAAACAAGAAAAAAAAATGGTAATAAGTGATCTAACTCTGCAGCTTAAAGAATTAGAAAGAGAGCAACAAGAAAAGCCCAGAATGAACAGAAGGAAAGAGATAATAAAGATCAGAGCAGAAATAAATGACAGAGACCAAAAAAACAATACCAAAGATCACTGAAACCAAGAGCTGGTTCTTTGAAATGATAAACAAGATTGATGAACCTCTAGCCAGGCTCACCAAGAAGCAAAGAGAGAGGACCCAAATAAACAAAATCAGAAATGAGAGAGGCGAAATAACAACAGACCCTACAGAAATACAAAGGATTGCAAAAAAATACTATAAACAACTCTATTCCAACAAACTTGACAACCTAGAGGAAATGGACATGTTCCTAGAAAAATACGACCTTCCAAAACTCAATCAAGAAGAATCAAAAAATCTCAACAGGCCGATAACTAAGGAGGAAATTGAAGCAGTCATCAAAAAACTTCCAGCAAACAAAAGCCTGGGGCCAGATGGCTTCACAGGGGAGTTGAGCCAAACATTCAGAGAACTAAAACCTGTCCTTCTCAGGCTATTCCAAAAAATTCAAGAGGAAGGCACACTTCCTAGTTCTTTCTATGAAGCCAGCTTTACCCTAATCCCCAAACCAGATAAAGACACTACAAAGAAAGAGAATTACAGGCCAATATCCCTGAGGAATTACAATTTTTATGAACATATTACTACTTATAAAGTTATTCTTTTTAAGTGGGTAAATAATATTCAGTGGATGTCTGTTTTTAAAACTGACTTACAGATTTCTCAATTGAGTTACCTATCTAAAATTTGATCTTTAGATGAAGCTGTTTATATTTTGATGAATATTTTTAAGTTTGAAACCCTTAAAATTCATATTCTCATTCTAACTTAAAAACATAGAAATGGCTGTTGTGAGCACTTTTTAGTACAGCTTTATTTTTAAGAACATTCTATTTCTTGTATATTTAACATAATGTAAAATGTGTGTTTTCAATGCATTTAAAGGGAAAAAAAGGCACTCCACCTTTGTTGATATTTAAACTCTAATGTAGTTTTCTACTTGGTCTTAAAACTAGTATCAGGAAGTGTTCCAGTATTAATTTATTTATTACAACTAATATATCTTGTGGTAAAACTATTTTTAAAATAAGAAAATTTTTAAATAGTTCTTTTACTTTAAAAAATTGTGTTTACATTATATGTTAATAAAATATAGTCTTTTTAAAATTATTTTAATGCTAAATATACATTGATTTCCAGAATATGTTGATTCAAGAACTTTATATACATACTTTTGTTTTCCTTTTTGACCCTGATAGGATCCATATGCTTGGTGAAGCAGGGTGGTGGGTCTTTGTCAGAGTCTTGACTACTTTGTCCCATAGTTGAAAACCATATCATTGTATCTTCTTCACCAAAATTGATCCCATATCTTTGGGACACAATTGTAGATTAAAAATAAAACAACTCTGCCAGTGAGTCCTGTAATAAAATGTCTTTTTTCTTCAAAGTGCAAAACATGTGAATTTATAATTTTGGACAGATATGGATTTCAGATTTCAGGACTTATTTGTATCCTAGATTTGGAAGAAAATGTATGGTGATATATAATAGATCTGAATTACTTAGCCTCACACTGCTTTACCCTAAATAATAACTATCTTTGCAATCACAGGTTTTATCATGCCCAGCAATTATGTTGTCAGATAGCATTGTTATTTTAAAAAGTCTTCTCTTCATGGATATTTAATTTTTGGTGGTGTTTGTGTGTGTAGTGTTTTAGATCTGATTAAAATGGGAATGCAGTTATTTATATACTAGAGGCCTGGTGCACAAATTCGTGCATTGGTGGGGTCCCTCTGCCTGGCTGGCAATTGGGCCAATCAGGGCCAGCCAGCCGCGGGAGGGACCGCGGGAGGTTGGCTGTGGGAGCGCACTGACCACCAGGGGGCAGCTCCTACATTGAGCATCTGTCCCCTGGTGGTCAGTGCATCGTCATAGTAATTGGTTGCTTAGGCTTTTATACACACAGACACACACACACACACACACACACACACACACACACACACATGCATATATATACACATACATGATGAAAAATTTGACTAGGTGATTTCTTAAAGTTCTTGCTGGTATTTTGTGTATGTTAAAATTTTCTCTCTGGTTATAAATACTGTGACCATAGGTTTTCTTAAGTTGTCAAATACCCATTTGCCCTTTGGAGAAAGTACTGAGGATAAAAATCAAATACTTGGACACTGTAACCATACCTATTTATGCTGCTCTTTACTGTAGTAGGTAATAGAAGTTCAAGCAAAGGAGTTAAAAGTATTACCTAATGCAACCTTTGAAAAGAACTAGGTTCTTTGTAATTTACAGCAGTTTCTGTAGTTAAGAGTCTTTCCATCACCACTGCTCAACCTTCTTCCTCTGTTCCCCTTCCATACATCTGCATACATAGGTACCCACTTACATAAGCAAACACCTCTGTTGTGCTCTTAAGTACAGAGTACTGTGCTAGGCTCTAGGAGTGAGTGCCTGCCCTCATGTTTTCTAAAAATCATAATTCAGTGTGTTTCATCACAACTTTCACATGTATTTTGGGGTACACCTATTAAGGTGACCAAATCCAGATGAACCAAATGGATTGTTTAAAATAATATTTCTTTTTCCCTCCAACTTGTTATTTTAAATACTCCCAAATCTACAGAAAAGGTGAAAAGCACAATCATGGACATGGGTATGGCCATCACATATATTTCCAAGTCATTAAAAATTTGCCACATTTGCTCAGGTGCCCTTCCCTTCTCCCTCCATATAGGTATGTATTTGCTAGTTTTTAAATGAATTTGCAAACATATCACTTCCCTCCGAATACTTCAGCATACATATACGTCCTTAAAATAAGATCGTTCCCCCATAATTGTAATCCTATATCACACCCAAGAAAATTATATGTCTCAATTGAATTTAATTCTATTGAAAGCAATCCCTATCTTTTTTAAGTGACATGGACTTTTTTGAGGAAAAGCATTCATCTAATTTAATTCTTTTTCATTAAGACTGATGATCTTTAACTTGGAAAGACACTGACAGCAGAATTCTCAGCCAAGGGATTCTGGTTAGAAACAGCTAGAAACTTAGAAATATATGTGATGGCCATACCAGAATGATCTGAATTGTGTGTCTGCTGTCTCATGGGAGTGCCCCTGCCTAAGTCAGCAGTATCCCTTACGGTTCTTTGTAATTTTCCAATTTCTGCCACCACAGACTTCACATCTATCTCCTATTGAACACCAATAACCCAAAATTTAGTTAATCATTTTTCTTTCTCTGTTACTTCAAAGAGAGCGAAGTTGTAGGAGAAAGGAACTTCTATATTTAATCCCTTAGCAATTGCCTTGAAGTCTGTAGAGCGGGGGTCCTCAAACTACGGCCCACGGGCCACATGTGGCCCACCGAAAACATTTATCTGGCCCGCCGGGTGTTTTTGCCGCCGCTGTGTGCATAGGAATTTGTTCATAGTTTTTTTTTTAAACTATAGTCCTGCCCTCCAACGGTCTGAGGGACAGTGAACTGGCCCCCTGTTTAAAAAGTTTGAGGACCCCTGCTATAGAGAATAACAGAGTAAGATTTCTCCTGAAGATTGGAATATAGTATGCCTATTGACAGTGAGATTGTAAAAGAAAAAATTTAATAAGATACATGACAAATTGTTAGATAATTGGTGAGAAGTGTAAATAATTGTTAAAGAGTTTCTTTAGTTGGCATTCTTTCCTCCTCTTTAAGCGTTAGAGATTACAGCCATAGTTTGAGTTGGTAAGCCATCAGGTATTCTCTTACCTGAGATACTTTTAGTGAGGGTTAGCTTGGAGTTGAAGTGGTAGTAGTTGACCTGTGGAAGTTAGAAACAATGAAAATGACTGATAAGTTAACTGCTAAAGATAACCACCTATCATTTTTCTTTCAGGAAAGGAATCATATTCTATAAAAATAAAATTGGTTTTCTTATCTCTATAAAAATAAATTCCTAATATTTAAAACAAATAATTTAGGATTGTAGGATTTTTATATCACTACTTGTTATTTAAGTATTTATTAATCACTGAATTGGGCACTTTGGGGATGTTTACTAGAAATGATGAGTATATGTGTATAGTCAGGTTGAAATTTCAGTCAAACCTTGATTATCCAATTTCTCCCATCTCGAACAATTCGGTTCTGGATGAAGTTCTCAGAAAAAATGTCTTGGTTGTCAACCAACACTTCACTTTTCACCCTGACATCCCTTTTATGCTGATACCTCAGCATGACTAAAAGCAGCTCTCGGACAACAAACAAGAAAAAATGCTTCTGTTGCTGGCAAAATCCACATCGATGATTACCACAATTTTAAAATGTAAATAGGCCATCAAGAGTGTTAATGTACTAAGGGTATGAAAGTGCTCACAAAACAACAGTCACAGGCAATTGAATAGGTAGAAAAACTGCTGTTGATTGGACAAAAAGCAGCTGGTGATAGAAATTTCGAGGCAGTGATAAATGAAAAATTGGTTTCAGGCTAGTGGGGAGTGGTTCAATAAATTTAAGAAAAGTGTTTATAAATTAAACAGTACATTAGACATGTACTGTATGAAAGGTTTAAATGGAATCATCTGGGGGTCTGGAATGAATTCAATTTACATTTCTAATGGGAAAAAATGATTCGGTTTTCTAACAAATCACTTCTTGCACAGCCTTCTTGAAACGAATTAAGTTCTAGAAACAAGGTTTCGCTGTAGTTTTTCTCAGGGAATGTTACTAATTTATATTATTTGTTTATAAACCACATTTTTTCATTACATTTAAAATTACACGATAATCACATAAATGTCTTTATTTCTCTTTTAGTTGCTGCCAAACAAGGTGAATCTGACCCAGAAAGGAAAGAAACAAGGCAGAAAGTAGATGACGACAGGAAACATGAGATAGAAGCTGCTATAGTGCGGATAATGAAGTCTAGAAAGAAGATGCAGCACAATGTGTTAGTAGCAGAGGTGAGGACACTGACGCTGGATTAGTGTAGAACAGCAAAACAACATGAACAGTTGAAATTTAGGAAAGTACTATATTCAACTGATTTAAAATAGAATTTTCAAGTTAGGAAACTATAATCAGGTAATACTATTAAAAGCATGGCACATTTGATATTTAATCACAGCCATACATTGAAATATGTGCACACTTCAAGAACTAATATTTGTTATGAAAATCATAGAATGTTGTCACATGAAAACAAAAAAATTTCACTACTATTCAATACTTCTGTATAAAACAAACTACCTTTATTTCTAAAATTAATCAGTTACCATTTATTGAATGTTCACATGTTACAAATTTCAAAAGTGGAAAAATCAAATCAAACACTTACAGCATATTGGCACTTAGGTGACTGGTTAGTTTTCCCAGGCATTTTCATTGGACTGCTAAGAGTGGGTATTTGATGGCAGTGCCTTGAGAAGTAAAATGAAGGTGCAACCATAAGAGAGTGGCTTGGCCTTTGAGATGTTCGCTCATGGGAAAGGGCAAAGAGCAATGTTAAAGGTTGAGTGTTGAGGGTTTCTGGGTTTCATTTTTCTAGATGGGAAGATACTGAGCATGTTTATATAAGGATAAAAATTTTCAAAAGGAATGCTTAAAAACAAAAGGAAAAAAATGAAACGAGGGGATAATTGGGGTACCAAAGTCAAAGGAAAGGGGAGAGGATTGTGCAGAGCACAGGTGGGTGGTAGTTGTGTTAAGAGGAATGTTGAATATTCCTCTTCCTCAGCATACAGGGTGCAGGGGTGTGTTAGTAAAGAAAGGACTCAAGTATGGCTAAACATATATGTGTAAGGTGGGAGTTTGAGGAATTTCAAACTAAAATGGTCTTTTTTCCCTACATAAAACAGGATGTGAGGTTATTGTCCTTAGAAACTTGCTGAACTTGAATACTATAAATTAGTGTTATCAGTCTGTTTCAGAGATTGGCAGACTGTGTGTGTATGTGTGTTTAATAATCAGTTGTAGCATGAAAATGGCCACAGATAACAAGTGAGTGTGTTCTAGTAAGAATTAACAAAATAGGCAGTTGGCTGTATTAGGCCTGCAGGCTGCAGTTTGCTGCCTCCTGGTCTCTACACAAGGTATTATAAATTACAATTGTACTCAGCAGGGAGCTAAGAAGTTGTTTTTGCATGATGTAGTAAATGTTGAAATGGTGTTTATAGACTAGAACCAAAGGAATCAGAGTTGAGGATACTGTTGAGTGTTGAAATGATCTTATGTGCAATCTAAACCCCCATCAGGAATGAGGTAAGTTCAAAAGAAGTTATTAAAGTAGATTGTCTGATTGTTAGAAGAAAGGGTCAGAGGATTAGAGATCTCAGGTGGGTTGAGAACAAGTTTGTTGATACTGGAATAAAAATACTAGAAAGATGATAGATTTTAGGTGGAGAGTGAGATGCTGAAGTTTCAGACTTCAAAGGATTATCAATTCGCTGTGGCCTTGGGAAATGAGCTGATCCAGCAGGAGTAAAAAAAAAAAAAAAAGCTGGCTTATGGATGAATGCTCTGCAAGAGAGGCCAGTGGATTCCTGGGGAAAGCATGGACTTGGAGCAGAGCGGTGTGGGTTCTCTTCTCTATCTACTGGCTCAGTTTACTACTTGTTGATGTCAGCTTTCCTCTGTGGCTTATTTTCTTCACTTGAAAAAATTAGACAACCTACTTTATAGGGCTAAGAACATTACATTAGAATATATACAAAATGCCTGATAGTGCACAGTCAAGACTTTGGCTGCTGCTATAGTTACTGTTTTATTATAACTGGTGTCACAATACTTAGAATCCTGACATCAGTTGGAGAAAATAATGGCAACAGTAGCTCTTGGCATTATTCTAAAGCATCACCTCTGTTAACATTTAATATACACAGCAACGTCATGAGGTTATGTCCCAGAGCTAGTAAATCAGAGAGCTGGGATTTGCGTCCAGGCGGTTTGGGTCTAGAGTTTGTGCTCTTACACACATGCTACCCAAATTCTGTGAATTGGGAGGATATCCCAGAAGTAAAAATGGTTAAGTATTAGTATACATCATACTATAATATATTCCATTAATTCTAACCTACTGTAGTATTCACATTCTGATGTGAGGAGGTAATCAGATTACTAAAGTTTGATCTGAGTCTTAAAGTGACACATCATTTTTATTCAAAATTAAGAATTTTTGTGTTAATATGGAAATGTTATGCTTTTTAAATTTTCTGGTGAGAAATCGTTGTTTTACCTTTCGTTTTAGGTAACTCAGCAGTTGAAGGCTCGATTCTTACCAAGTCCAGTTGTTATTAAGAAGCGTATTGAAGGACTTATTGAGAGAGAATACTTGGCACGAACACCTGAGGATCGCAAAGTATACACATATGTAGCATAAAATGCGTTCAAAAATTTGATTTATTCTTGGACTGTACTCTTCGCATGGACTGGGAAGTTCTTTTAAATCATTAAATATTAAGACGACCATCTCTTCTATTAAATTACAGTACATGTTCTAGACCATTCAGATCAAGCCTTTACTCCTTTGAGAGTTTTCAACATCAATTGATTGAGCTTCAGGCTTTACAACGTTTATCCCTGTAGAGATCATCTTTACAGTTCCTCGGGAAAATGTGAATGTGCTGCGTTTTGTTTTCAATACTGTATGAAAACAGGAAAAAATAAAACAAAATTTAGAAAATACAAGCTCATTAAAATAAAATTGTTGGATTTCATTTCCCCAGGTCTTTCAGTGTTGATGTAAATGTGTTTTTGTAGTGTTGCTTAGCACTTTGGCATTGTATAAGTTGGGTAACAAAAATGGTAAAGGAAATGACACGATTCCCAATTATCTTGCTATGCTTAAGGCATTTCTTTAGCTAGTCTTGTTTAATTTAAAGGTTTGATAAATATACAACGACCCAAGCATACAATTTGAGCATGCTTTATTCTACTACCACTTGCACTTATAATCTTATAGCCTTATGACCAGGAACCTTTGTTTTGGGCTCAATACACACCTTGATTTGGTTTTTCCCTATTGTAATTTGAGATTTCCCAAATTAAGTCTTATAATGATTAGGTTTTGTTCTGCATTATCTCTAGAGAAAAAGAATATTTTAGTATGTATAAATTATTGTACAATTTTTTGCTGTTGTACTCACTGCTGATAGTGGATTGTATAGGGCAGTGTTTTTATTTCATTTATTGTTGACAAAAATAAATGAATTTAGCATACACATACCCACTAATTCAAGTATGTTAGAGCACAACATTGGCAGCTGGTTGTATTTAATTCAGCCCCTCTGAAAAGCACATATAGTCTACACTTTGTTTATAAAATATCGTAGGTTCCCCCCTCTTAAATATATATATTTTGGTGAAGCTGAGGTGCATGTTAATTTTCTGTTTCGAAATGCATTCTAAAGATGCAATAAATATGATTACCTTGATATTTTTAACAAGATCTTCAGTTCTTGCAGCTAACTGTGTTTTGGAAAGTGATTAAGCAATATTTTTCAAACCTGATGATTCTTGGATATTTAGCTATTGTCCTCCAAAGAGTCATCGATTCATGTTTTTAAAGATGTGCTTTGTGCTGAAGATTCGTGTCGGTTATCCTGTGCTTCCAACTTCCACCAATGTTTTTTACCTGATGGATCTGCCAAGAATTATAGTTTGCTTTATTTTTAATAACTTCAGAGTATTTTTATCTTCCATTTAATTTTGTCTCATTTTGTTTTAATAAGACATTGTTTCAGATATGTAATTGGGGCAAACCACTATAGATTCTATTGGATAGAAAAATGAAATGTTATTAATAATTTAAAATAACCGACCCTTCATTGACTACCAGTACTGTTGGTACATTTATTAGAATGTATGTCTCAGAAGATGGTTTCTGTTTAAATTTATGGTCAAGTTACAACTGAATTCTAATATGGATTAAAAACTCCACATAAATCTTTTTCCCCATGCGTCTTGGGTTATAATTTTCCTTGTAGACTTGCAGATAAGCTCTTACTGCATTTAATTTTGCCTTCATTTGTATTCTAGAATTATAAACCTTATGCTCTTAGTCTCTACATTTCCCACTTTACCATGATGCAATTAAGATACAAATGAAAACTATCATGAACATTATTCTCAGGATACTTTCACCATACTTGAGCGATAGTAGGTCAGGTGTAACATAGAAAGCTGAAGGATTTCGCTTCTGATTCTTTACATAATTGGAATTTCTGTAACAGAAATCTATAGGAAGATACTAGTATTTAAGGTTTCAGAATATTGCTCTCAATTCCCAATAAAGTGATATGTAACACCTTGGGGATTATTAGAATAACTCATTGCCAAGTTAATAAATATGAAGCTTGTAAAAACTTCATTTGAAATTGAAATGAGACATTAAAAGAAAAATTTAAGCACTAGTTTAAAGTATTAAAAGTTGTAAAGTTAAATTTATGTCATTATCTCAAGTGTGGACATACCAGTGAAATCTAGAATTTAGAGACATGTCCATTGGGAGGCACAGGTTTGATATTTACGCTTCTAAATGTTTTATATTGCAACACATTTCTGAATTGCAGTTGAGTTGAATGGTGGAGAATGCAACCATTTGTACTCAGTTGCATTTCAGTCAGTTGCAGTTTAGTTGAATGATCGGAGAATGATGCTGCATTGAAAAACAAAATTGAATCGCCTAACATGCTTGTGTGTTTTAGGTCCTGAGTATTATGTAAGCTCATAATAATGCATTTTGATGTTGCTTTCTTTTCAGCAAGAAGTCATTCATGTTCTTTTTCTCAGTTTTTTTTTAATGTCTTAATTTCAGAGACTAATGCATACTAACCATTTATTTAATCCTGTTGATGTGAATAAATTTTGGTGACTTATACTTGAAGAATTTTAAGGAGGGTGGATATGTAGTTTTCCAACTGCAAAATGATGTAATCTTTGTTCACTTGTTTAATTGTAATTCTCTGATATCCTCAAATCCAGGACAGTGTTTACTTTGAATTGTTACATAGTTATATTATTTAAAGATTGAAAATTCATTGCAGTTAGGGAACAGCCTCACAAATAAAATGTGGTTGTCATTGCAAGGATTCTTTATGTCAATGAATTTTAAAAGGGGATGGGGAAGGATGCGTTAGAATCACCTGTGCCGCATTGTAAACAGACATGTTCCATTCCCAAACCCCTAAGATGCTGATATGCCTTCTCAGTACGAACTCTTCTTATGGTAAAGCACTGTTGATCTGTTCCCCCAGTAACTTAATGAAACTATCAAATTTCAATACTCAGATGAGAAAGTACAGTCCAAGTAATACCTAAAATTGTATGTAAGAATTCTTGCAATGTGGGGATAATTATAATTGCTAACTCTCAAAATTCTTTCTGCAGTTGCAATACTTAAATTCCTCAGCACAATGTCTGGCATGTGGTGGGTGTAGGCGCTCAGTAAATCTCAGATGAATGTGCCTAATGATCACTAAATGTCTTGAAAGAAAGTCCTAAAAGAATCAAACGATAAAATGTGTACTGCATTTTTGGGAGTATGACTAATATTTGATTGTATAAGGATTATATTTTTATAAATGGAAATTATTTCATGTTTGGTTTTCAACTAACTAAAAAGTTGAAAATGTAAAGCAACCGCTGGCTTCTTCCAGATGGTATTAAATGCTGATTTTAAAGCTGTTTGAGTTTTAACATCTTATGAAAGAAAATACTCAGACTTAGTGATAGAAAAACTCATTCAAGATGCCTCTCATAGTTACTGGGGTCCAGGAATTTGGGCCCAATTCTGTCTGATTTTGAAAATTGTGCTTTTAATGAGTGTTAATGTGTCCCCAGTTTTGGCAGACTCTGATCAGAACTATCAATTGAATTTGGATCTGAAAGTAAATTTTCTTGGTGAGTATTTTGGTGAAAGCTTGTTTTGATCAATTAGAAAATATTCCCTGGAGGATTTGATATTGTGGAACTTTTATAGATCCTAACCAAAAGAAAATTTTTGTGATATTGTCTGTGCATATTGGTGTATACAGTATGTAGGAATTTTGTTTATAGAACTGATGTTAGATATCAATATCTGTAGAATGAATTTTAACACATTTCCTATATGATGCTGTTCTCTGTATTAAAAGGTATCCACTAGAATGATTTTTTTAATGGAATAGAATTGTAAGTCGGAAGAGACAGAAAACGTACCACAAGGGACATGGCATCAGGTGGGTGAGGACAAAATCTGTGTTCTGTTCCAGTGCAGCCTTAGCAATAGGCAACCAGTATGTATAAGTATAATGTAGAGAGATTCTGCCCAAAACCTATGCAATGTCTACATCTGAATGGAAGAGGAGGAAAGAAGGGAGTGCCCTTTCAATCTAAAGTTTGCCTGCAAAGCAATTTTGCAATACTAAGGAAAGCATTCTTAACTTTTTTTTGACCAAAATTAGTATTACCCAAATTTCCAATAAGGCATTCATATTCACCAAACTGACTTGAACTGATTAAAAATAATGCAATCCATTCTCAAAGAAGCAAAGGGTTGTACTCATGAAGGTCGTACAAGAATGTGCTACAGACTAAACTATTCCAAAAGAGGAATGGCAAGTGCTTTGGTGTTTTAAAACCAGAATTTCCTAGGGAGGCTTCAAAACAAACCTGATGCCTCTTGTAGATTTGATTTTGTAGGGCTGAGGCGATCTTTGTGCAGTTGCATTTGGGAACCGTTGCTTTAGATTATAAGTTACAATAAAGCATATAAACTCCCAATTTTACTAATTAGATGAGAACATTCATCTTACGTGATGGAAATTGTGAGATCTTTAACATCTTACATGCACTTACTATGCCTCAGCTGGTTAAGGCAACATTTAGTCGAGATTTAATTAAAAGTGGGGCATTAACTTCATGCTACTCATGGCCACAGATCACAGTGATAATCACAACCAACCAATTGTCGGTGATCCTAATTGGGGGAGAATCTGTAATAGTGTCCTCAGAGTCAAAGGGCAGCCTGTGGTCTTACTGTTTTCATTAGGCACTTCCACTGGGAAAAATAGAATTTAGAAACTAACTGTTCACAGCTCAGGGACCTCTGACTGGTTTGTATGAATTTAGCTAACAACTAAAAGTGATTCTAAGGAAGACGAGTGTCTGAACAGCGTGGGACTATTTTTCCCCCCCTTTAGAACCTTTGGTTGTGAAGCTAAATTTAGTGAGATCTGGGTGACAAAAGTTAGTCTATGCTGCCAACTCTGCCAGGTAATAAACAACGGTAATTGTAGTGTGGACTATGAGTGTAACCCAACAGGAGTGAAGTGTTTCCAGTGGAGTTCAGTCTTCAGTGTCATGATCACTTAATCTGACAAATGATTCGCTTAAGACCATGATACAACTCCCTAATACTCAAACCTGACTTTTATTATTCAGTAATAGGCTTTCATAGAAACACCCGTATTCTCTACCAGTAATTAAGCAAAATACATGTTTTTAATTTTATTCTCTTGAAAATGAAATTGAGAGTCATAAAAATAGTTCCTCCAAATTGTTGCATAGATTAAGATCTAAGTGTACAAGGAAACCCTTAGCTCCTCAACAAGAGAACTAATTCTCAGGTTGGTGAAGCAGGGTGAAGGTTAGCTCAAAGAGGTGCACTTTGGAGATTTCTCGGTAATTATTGCTCTTCTCGCAATCCTGGCCACAGTGACTGCTGCTTCAACCCAAGTGTGGATGCACAGCCCATTAATGTTTACTTTTCTTTATAACTTTTGCTTCTCTACAGGCCCAGCTATGAATCCAGTGGTAAGTCTGAGTGACAAAGGCCATGACTGCTTCTGAGGGAGACGTTTCCCTCTATAGCTTCCAGAAGATTTGGAGCTTGGATTTACCAAAGGAGCAGCAGACAGCATGCTCTCATTGTACCAGCGCTTAGCATGATATCTGTCAGCAAGTTCTCCAATCGAACTTCATTCCATCTTATTAATTGCAGCATTCATTTATGAGACAATGTAGGGCCCACCCTTCTGTATAGCTAATAGCCCTAAGCTGTTGATTAGCCTTATCACATCATGCTCATCAACTGAACTTACTGTCTAAAAACTGATTTATACACTAAACCAGTTCATACTGTTCTTCCCTCTCCTTTGAACTAGTGTAATGTAACTTCTTGAAATATGATGCTTAATTTGTTATGAACTTCCTGCAGTCCTTGCTTAAATGTTCCATTTTTTCCTGCTTAATTTTTTGCAACCACTATGACCAAAAAGTGAGTTATTAAAGGTTCCATAAATCACAATGTTGAAATCACTTGTGTGTACATTTTGCACATATAATTATGTGTATACATGTGTGTGTGTGTGCAAATTTGCATAAGCATGATGAGTGACAGTTCTTAAAAGTGGATAGATTGGTAATTTCTGCAATATATTACATATATAGTTTAAGTGGCACATCACAGTAATAAAATAAGTTTAAACCTGTTTTATTTCACTACATTCACTAAGAGATAGTGTTTTATTAGATATCAGTAAAATTCTGATGGGCAAAAATGTACACATACATGCAAGCCTACATAGATGGAGCTCTAGGAAATGTGTTGACTGAGACAAAGTTGTATTTATAAATTAATTTCCCATGGTTATGTGTGTTATCAGATATGTAAGTAACTCCTTTGGTAAAAAATACTAGAAATGCATAAACATAACGATGTCTACATATGGTATACAAAAATGTTACATTTATTTTAAACAGCCAAATATTTTTATGACATTTTTCATAATTTATGATGTCATTTTTCTGCAGTTGTGTTTACACATGTTGGTACCTTTTAGAAAAGAGGTTAGTGGATATGTCACCCAATATGTCTCTGAGACCGGCTGGATGCAAGGCAGTTGTTCAAGTTCCTTCTGTGCCTCCCAGTCCAGCAGAGCGATGCCTTCCCTCAGTGAGCTTGCTGCTAACAGCCTCCTTTCTTCTCTGCTAGAGATGGAAACAAAGTAACTGCAGGGCACAACCACTAGAAGGAAGGGAGGAATGAAGAGCCTAGCTTTGTGAAAGTTTGTTGTACAATTCTATAATACATCATTTGTACACTGTATTGTGTGTTCACCACCCAAGATGTCTCCTTCCATCACAATTTATCCCCTCTTTACCCTCTTCTACCCCCCGTACCCCCATTTCCATCTGGTAATCACCATACTGTTGTATATGTCAGAGTTTTTTGTTTTTGTTTCTTAATCCCTTTTTACCCAGCCTCCCAACCCCCTTCCCCCTCTGACAGCTGTCAGTCTGTTTTCTGTATGTGCCTGTTTCTATTTTGTTAGTTTATTTTGTTCATTAAATTCCACATATAAGTGAGATCATATGGTATTTGTTTTTCTTTACTGGCTTATTTCACTTAGCATAATACTCAGTCACAAAAGGTAAGCTTTCCTTTTTTTTTCTTTTACTGCTGAATAGTATTCCATTATGTAAATGTGCCACAGCTTTTTTTATCCATTCATCTACTGTTGGGCACTTGGGCAGCTTCCAAATCTTGGCTATTGTAAATAATGCTGCAATGAACATAGGGGTGCATATATTCTTTCCAATTAGTGTTTTGGATTTCTTCAGATATATTCCCAGAAGTGGAATCATTGGTTCATAAGGCAGTTCCTTTTTTAATTTTTTGCTTTCCACCATGGCTGCACCAATTCCCATTCCCATCAACATTGTAGGAATCTATACTAATAAAAGAGTAATATGCTAATTAGACCAGGCATCTTCTGGACATCTTTCGGACATCCTTCGGGACAAAGCCACAGTGGCAGGGGCCCAACGCAGAGGCGGTTAGGGGCGATCAGGCCAGGAGGGGAGAGCAGTTAGGGGGCAATCAGGCTGGCAGACAGGCGTTAGGAGTGATCAGGTCAGCAGGCAGAGGTGGTTAGGCGCAATCAGGCCAGCAGGCAGAGGTCGTTAGGGGCGATCAGGCAGGCAGGCAGGCAAGCAGTTAGGAGCCAGCAGTCCCGGATTGTGAGAGAGATGTCTGACTGCAGTTTAGGCCCAATCATGCAGGGATCAGGCCTAAACAGGCAGTCAGATATCCCCCTAGGGGTCCCGGTTTGGAGAGGGTGCAGGCTGGGCTGAGAGACCCCCTGCCCTGCATGAATTTTGTGCACCGGGCCTCTAGTCTTTAAATAAGATTCCCAGGTGAGAGGCTCTGCTTTTAAAACAATTCTCAACTCTTTTACAACCCACTTCCTGGGTGGTGGGAAAACTTAAATTTTGGTTCAATTTAAGACTTCAATTTGGTTTAAAACAATTACTTATACAAGGCTATAAGTAATTGGGCTCAGTTTATGGGGGGCTAACTGCAGTCTTGTGGTTCCTAATCCCCTTGTTCCTTTCTAACATGATATCTGGAACTCAGGGTGGGGCCAACAGGGCATAGGTAGCGCCTGATTTCAAGTTGATCCTTGGATGTCACTTGAATCTGCTGAGAGGTGGTGGGTCTCAACCTATTCTGGGCATCTTGCCAGTGTCTGCCTCTGGCCTCTGGAGGTGATGACTTCATAGTTGATTCTTTCCAGGCTTTGTCTGAGCCTAGCTGCCCCTCCCTCTTGCCTCATCCTCCTCCCTTTGATTT
Organism: Myotis lucifugus; assembly: GCF_000147115.1. Lineage (NCBI taxonomy): Eukaryota > Metazoa > Chordata > Mammalia > Chiroptera > Vespertilionidae > Myotis > Myotis lucifugus. Next base: position 22,388,753 of record NW_005871051.1, on the reverse strand, counting down.
TCACTAAAGCTGAGACCTTCACCAACATATTGGTGAATTGTGGAGCTAAAGCTCCATCCCAGCTTTAGCTTCACAATCCACCCAGAGCCTTTGCCCATCCCTGCCTGTCAGCTCAGCATCCTCCACCCTCTGCATTTGAACAAGATAGATTGGGCCTCAGACTGACATCCACCCGCTGCACACCTACACTGCCCTCCCTCGTTACACCTGCACCTCAGGCTCCTTCCACAGTCCCAATGGGAATAGAGGCCTCAGCAGCAGCACAAGTTTCCCTCACCAAGCCAAGGCTCCCAGAGAAATGGACACACGGTGACTTCCTCCTACCCCAGTGATGGTGAACCTTTTGAGCTCGGCATGTCAGCATTTTAAAAAACCCTAACTTTGGTGCCGTGTCACATATAGAAATTTTTTGATATTTGCAACCATAGTAAAACAAATATTTATATTTTTGATATTTATTTTATATATTTAAATGCCATTTAACAAAAATCAACCAAAAAAATGAGTTCGCGTGTCACCTCTGACACGTGTGTCATAGGTTCGCCATCACTGTCCTACCCTGTTAGTTTCCCCTGGCCTCTTCATCTTGTCCTTCCAACCATCCCCCAGGACCAGAATGGACAAACTCCTCCTACTCCCTCGGGTTAATATCTTCCCCATTCTTGATTCCACCTTGGCTAAACCCTATGACAGACATTATTTTTTATGAACTTTGGGAGCATTACTGCTTTTTTTTTTATTTTTTATTTGCCTAGCATTTGATATATTAAGTAGAAGCGAAGGAATTTAGACATTTGTTTTCAACTGACTTTCAAACGTATTTGCCTATTGTCTTCCTGAAAAATGCCATTTAAATGTCAGAAGCTGAAAACTCTTTGTTAATCATTTCTTTTTCTATAAATGAATTTTAATAATTCTCATTTTCCAACATCTCTTGATAGCAGATGAACACCTTGGACTCATATTTTGAAAGGCAAAAGAGAAAACAGAAACTTTATGGTTATGTCGTTTTCACAAGGTAGTTATGAAGTTTACAGGTGGTAGAAAATAATTTTTAATATAGGAGTGGCATAATATGAAAAAATTAGTAAAATTTTTAGTTTACTCTCACTATTGGTCAATAAAACAAGATAAAATATTAATAAGTAAAAAGATTTTTTAAATCCCTTTTGGAAACTTAAGACTGCTCTTGTAAATAACTCCTGTCCCAAAGGAAATCAAAACTGAAATTACAAGCTCCTTAGAATTGAATGACAATGGGAGTATTAGATATCAATAACTATGGAATTTGGCCACAGTCATATGCTAAGGGAAATTCAGGATTCAATATTTTATTAATAAAAGACTAAGCATTGAATTCAAACACATAGTAAAAATTACCACAAATCAAAAGATCATTTTTAAAAAATTAATTGATAAGCAAAAGAACATAGAAATCATGGATCAAACCAAGAGTTTGACCTTGGGTAGGAAGAGTGATTAATCACAGATACATTTTTAGCAAAACAAACTGGTTTTCAAGTTCATCTGAAAGAATAAATAGAGACCATTAAAGATATCAGATTGGACACTCTTATTTAACCTCCACTTACTCCTGAAATCCTACGAAAATGAAAGTAAGCGTGTTTTTTTTATAGTTTGGTTTTGCATAAATCCTCAAGGCCCTAGAGGGCAGGAGAACCTTAGGATCTGCAGACCAAATGGGTACTGACTGCTGACAGCAGGTCCTAGAAGGCTGAGCCCTAGCCAGGCCATGGGGAAGAGGCATCCTTCACAGAAGAGAAGCTGCAGATTTTCTCCAATGGCACAATCACAGAAACATGGTGCGAAAATAGAGGGAATGATGGTGGGGACTGGAAATTTGTGATTGAACTTGGTAGATAATAGAAGCCACTGATATTTCAAAGGGAGACATCAGACAGATGCTGGAAAATGAATTAGATAATAATTTTAAATCAGAAAAAAAGATTAAATGCCCTTTGACAATTAAAATTAATTAAAATGTTCTTAGTAGAAATGTAACTTGGGGTTTTCCAAAGAATTTGGTCTAGAATGCTACTGCCCTTCTACTCTTACACAATTCACTCTTACTCTCTTCAATTGTGCTCTTTAGTCAAAAGTATAGCATTTTGAGATTAGTTTCTGAGTTTACATTTTTAAAACTTTAAGATGACTGCATTAAAAAGCACAGAAAAAATAAAAATTTGTATCACATTTAATATTTTAACTCAATAATGTTTCAAATAATATCTAGAACAATGTTGTTTTGTTTTGTTTTACCTTAAAACACAGAAATAATATATGAATGCACTTGAGAATATTTTCCCTGCATTGGGCTTTGTCAACAAATGTGTCACTTTAATTTACAAATGTAGCCCATTATAGAATGATTACCACATTTTTAGAAAGTAAGAGTGAATCATGGAAAGAAGATTTATTATTCATTTACAAAACAAGCTTTGGGTGTGACCTCAGGACAGACAGGCTTGCTTAACCTTTTTGTGTGTGACGTAGTCTGAAAGGTCAGGCCAAGTTGATTGGCCCAATCAAGCACCCACTCTAGGTTGTACCTGTGTGTGTTTTACCAACTTTAAAAACAAAACAAAACATTGGGTTTATATGCCTTGGCTGGAGCCTGCATTCTCCAGTTTTATCCTGGTTGGCACCATGATCTATTGTCATATACAGCATTCAGACACATTTATGTAACCTGTCTGGCCTCTGAAGGCATTTGAGTCTGTGACTCATGGAATAAGATCGATCTATTTCAACTCCAAAAAATTGTAATAAATAGGCACTTGCTGAATCCACCAGGGGTCAGCACACCAAGCATTACCACTCTGATAGCAATATAAGTGGAGCCAAGAAAAAAAGTGAGAAAGCTTAGAAAAGAAAAATGCCTTTTGCAACTTGTATATGCCCATGATTAATTTTTCCCCCTTTCAGGCAAGTTGCCATACTTGCTCGCTTTATACAGCTTTGATCCTTTCCTCCAAGGACCAGGAACTCAGTAACTATTAACTCTGCTTTCTAGTCAAGATGACTCCATTAGCTAATCTTTTTTTCTTTTTTAATATATTTTTATTGATTGCAGAGAGGAAGGAAGAGGGAGAGAGAGAGAGAGAAACATCAATGATGAGAGAGAATCATTGATTGGCTGCCTCCTGCATGCCCCCCTACTGGGGATTGAGTCCGCAACCTGGGCATGTGCCCTTGACCAGAATCAAATCTGGGACCCTTCAGTCCACAGGCCGATGCTCTATCCACTGAGCCAAACCGGGTAGGGCACAATTAGCTAATCTTTTAACTCAGCCCCCTGGCTGCAAACCCATAGCAAAAAATGATAAGCCATAAAAAGGGAAAACCATTAAAAAGGGATCTGGATCAAAAATGAAATAAATTATTTTATGGACTAGAAATGAGCAGAAATGCAATGCTATGAACAGAGCTAAAACCACACAAAGACTCTCACTAAAATGATCATTAAAGAATGTCCTTCACTAGGAATGAAAAGGAGCCTAGAGAAAAGGAATGGACTACAAAAAATGTATGTGTGTGTGTTGGGGGGAGAGGGGGCGCTGCAAGGAGCAGGGAAATTGATCAAGTGTGAGCAAATGATTTGTACCCATTAACTGTAAAAACAATTCTCAATGTTTGTTTGGTCTCAAGAAGTGCAAAACTAAAACCATAAATAATAACTTGAAGAGAAAATTCAATGGGCAGTTAGTGTGTTAAAGGCTTTTTTTTTTTTTTGCTAGTGTTTTTCAGAACAAAAAATTACTAAGCATTTTCGAATGTTTAGAAAAATGTATAGTCTAATATGTATGTTAAAAACTAAAGATAAGCAGTCAAAAAATGACACTATCAATAGTTTTTTAGTCATAAAGGGAGAAAGTACAGAAAGCTGTCCTAGTTCAAGAGAATGCAGGAAAGGAGGAAGCAGAGAAACAAAGACAAATGGAAGTTAACAGAAAATCAAAACAAAAAGAGTAAACATTTTTTTAATTGATAAATAATCAAAAATTAAATATTCACTATAAAAATAAGAGGTTATATGATTAAATTGAACTTTTAAAATCTAGGCAGAGTCTTCTTACAGAAGATATACATAAAATAAAACCACCCTGCTAGACTAAATCAAAAGGGATGGTCAAGCTTGTCCCACACAAATTATACAAATAATTATTCTAAGAATAGCAATAACAATTTCATACAAAATGTAATTTATGGTAAAAACATTTTAAAGATAAAGAAGAAAAGAACTTAGTAATAAAAGAAAAATATAGTATTCATGAATAGATGTACCTAAAAGTAGCCATGAAATTTACAAAGCAAATATTACATAAGAAAAATGCACAAACGAACAATAATATAAGGGGATTTTAGCACATCTCTACAGGGATACTGATTGGTTACATAATTTTAAAAAATATATAAGAATATAGAAATAAAAAATAAAATCAACAAATTTGATGTAATGGATTATTTTCAAAAAGATCTTGAAGAATGAACAACATAATAGGTAATAGGGTCTATAGAATTTAAAAAATACATAACACAAACCACATTCATTCTCTGGCTATAAAAAATAGCAAAATAAATATGAAAGTACTAATTAATAAATAACATGCACACACATTTGGAAACCATAATGCTCCCCTTAATAATTTGTGAATTAACTTAAAAAGAGATCACAATGAAATTGCATCATTTAAGACCAGAATAATAAACTTATTACATATCAAAATTTGTGGGATGCAGCAAAAGCAATTATTAGAAACACATCTTGTAGGCATAAATGTTGTTTTGAAAAAGAAATTTTGAAAACAGATGAATAAAGCACTCTACTCAAGTTAGCAAGAGAACACAGTGAATATAAAAAGAGTAGAAGGAAGGGATTTTAAAGAATAGGAAGAGCCCTGGCTAGTTTGGTTCAGTGGATAGAGCGACGGCATGCGGACTGAAGGGTCCCAGGTTCGATTCCGGTCAAGGGCACATACCTGGGTTGTGGGCCCGATCCCCAGTAGGAGGCATGCAGGAGGCAGCCGATTGATGATTCTCTCTTATCATTGATGTTTCTATTTCTCTCTCCCTCTCCCTTCCTCTCTGAAATTAATTTTTAAAAAAATTTTAAAAAAAGAATAGGAGGAGAAAGTAATAAAGTATAAAAGAAACAGTGAGTGTCAATGAAATAAACTAGTTTTTTGACTGAACTGAGAAAAAAAATAAAGAAAAGACACATGTCCACACACACAAACAAGATTAGGAATAATGAAAGATATATCTATAGCTTTAGTGGAGATTTTAAAAACCACATATGAACATTAAAAACTTGAACAAACCAATAGCTATGGCAGAAATTACATTAATACTCAAAAGGTTCTGGCATTCTCTCCACCTTTTCTGAAAAACACCAAACAAGATGATTTTACAGTGTGTGGAGTTCAGGGCTTCAGCAAACTTTCAAGGAGCATTCATTCTATCTTCAACTGTTTCAGAGAAGAAAAAAAAAAAAGGAGAGAAGTTCATTACCCAGCTACTTTTATGAGGCTGATATAACCTTGGTACCAAGCAAGACGAGCACAGTACAAGAACAGAAAGTCATAGACAAATGTCACGTATGATTTAGATGCAAAAAAATTTAATTAAAATACAAGCAAATTGAATTCAGAATTATATATATACATATATATTGAAGAGACCCAAGTGGAAACTTGCATGCCTTTTTGACTTGGCCTCCTAAGCCACACCCCGCTGTTTTCACAGCAGTTCTGTGCTCCAGGGCACCTAAGAGCAGGAGGCAAGGGCCAATGGGGGCCTTCCGGGGCTGGCTACCACATCCAAGTTCCCCCTTTTGGAAGGTAAAGAACTACATACATAGCACATACGCACATAGACGTGTTACTGTGAAGTGTTCACTTTTTTTCAAGTCCATATTTATCGAATCCCTATCTGTTTGGCCATGGAACCCTTTTATGTACCTAACTTATACTGATTCCTACGTGATGCACTTTGGAAATGCTGTTTGCAGCTGTCTAGTAAGGGAGCATGGACGAACCCGGTGTTCACAGCACCTTAGAAATCAGACGCCCCTTGTTAGAACTGTCTTCCTTTTGAACGTGTTGAGTGTGGGAAGTGTAAGGGAACATCTGATTTGGTTCTTGGGACTCAGCGGTGAAAGTGGTCCAGAGTCCCTTTCTGTTCAGGTGCAGGGCTCGTGGCTTTGAAAGTCAAGGGGGATACTTCTCTCTAGCGCCCAGGTCCAGCCACCTGTCTGGAGGGATTGCTGGGGATGCCTAACAGGGGCTTCTGGAACCGACTTCGCCCAATGCCTTCCGGTTCTCCTTTGCCATCTCTGTCGCTCCGACAGTCTTACAGTGGTTCTCAACCTTCTGGCCCTTTAAATACAGCTCCTCATGTTGTGACCCAACCATAAAATTATTTTCGTTGCTACTTCATAACTGTAATGTTGCTACTGTTATGAATCGAAATGTAAATATCTGATATGCAGGATGGTCTTAGGCGACCCCTGTGAAAGGGTCGTTCGACCGCCAAAGGGGTCGCGACCCACAGGTTGAGAACCTCTGAAGGTCTCAGCGCTTTGAAAGACAAACTGGGTGGTCCTTCCTTCACCGCTTGATGTCACTGAGAAAATTAACAACCCCGTTGCGCCGGCGCTTCCTTTTATATGGTGAGATAACCAAGATTTATCCTCAGGAAACAAGTAACCCACAAATTAGCGCTCTCCGATGTGGTGCACGTTTGACTTGAGGTCATCTCAGGATGACAGCTTTCAGGCTCTCATTGACACCCCCCTCCCCTCCGGAAAGACTTCCCGGGGGGTGGGGGCATAGTCTAAGGATAAGGGGATATCTCTGGTCAAACCTGCGAAAGCAAATGGGAGGAAGGGCTGAAAACCTGAACTTCAAAAATAGACTTTTGAAATAAACTTTCATGGTTTAAACACATTCTGAAGCGATTTTTGTTTAGGAGAACCCTGGTCTGCCCCAAGTGCTAGGGGGAAACAACGAGAATGCTGGTGGCCACGCTGTACCTGGTGGGAGTGGGGAGGGGTGGGAGGGAAGGGCGGCAGGAGCCGGGGTGTGGCGTCATCCGCTGAGACAGACCCTGAGGGGAGAGGGGGAGGCGTCAGGAGACAGAAGAGACCAGCCTGGCAGGTCAGGTTTACAGCCGGGGCTGGGTCCTGCCGCGCCGCGAAGAGATGGGGCTGTGCGCCCTGACGCAGGCGAGCCCAAGGCCCTGCGGCTGTGGGTGGCTGGGACCAAGGGCCGAATGGAAAAAAGAACAGCGAAATCTGGAGCCCCTGCACGTTGCAGTGGGTTTTGCTTTTCAGAGGGGAGGTGGATGCTGTGAACTGCAGGATAGTTCAAGGTTTGCCACGAGAGGGGAAATGGATGCTTCTATACGCACTTCTCACACTCAAAGCCGGTGGAGGTGGAGAGAGAGAGAGAGAGAGAGAGAGAGAGAGAGAGAGAGAGAGAGAGAGACCCCGCGCATCTACAGGAGAGGAGCGTCACCGCCTAAGTGGCGTGAGATGGGGAGAGGTGCTACACGTGTTCATTCAGAAAAGAATCATTTTGAAAAGGAGAAACGCCGGCCGAATGAGAACACTCAACTCAACCCAGAGGCAAAGCGGGTTTCATCCTTCCTGCTCCGGGTCCCCAGGCAGCTCCCCGGGAGTGGCCCCGATTGTAGGTGTGGCTCGGGGCGAGGGCGCCGGCCCGGGGGCCCGGCAGCCTCAGGAGGTGACGGCGCTGGGCGCAGGGATCTGGGCGGAGTGGCGTGGGTTCCAGTCCGGAGCGGACCGGCCAGACCTGCTCCAGCGAGACCGAGGGAAGTGCAGAGCGACTGTGGGACCGCCCGGGAGCGCATCCCGCCAGTCCTTTTGTTCATCCGCGGCGCTCCACGTGGTCACGGGGCGGTCGTGGAGGGCGCTGCGGAGATCCGAGCCTGGGCGGGGCGGGAAGCCGAGTGCTGGGTCCTGCCAGTAGCCAAACTGGCGGGGGGGCACCTGACCCGCTGCGTTCCGGGGCCTGGTCTGGGCGAGGGGATGCGGATGCCCGGGATAGTGGTGGGGGTTTGGCCCGGCTGCGTCTCGGATCCCGGCGAGCGGGATTGGAGGGGGTAGAGGGGAGTCCGTTTCTTTTTCTTCCCTCCCTCACTGGCTCTGGCTTTGTCTCGTTGTCCAAGTTATTCTGGGTCCTGAATCCTGGCGCCCTGACTCTCTTTGGCTTCCCATTTTGAATTCCTCTGAGATCCATCTCCCCTGAGCTCAAATCTCGCTATCCTGGCCCTCCCCCATCGTACACAGCACACAGGGGTCACTTGGCACTTTACACACACACACACACACACACACACACACACACACACACACACGAAGTCCTGCCCTAACCCCGCCCTGACCCCTTCCCCACGCCCATCATGCAAAGATCCAGTAGCAGGCTTAGCGACCAGGTTCCCTAAGTGGTTCTCAAACTGGGCCCCATGATCACCCAGGCTCCACCATCTCCTTTGGTGGGAGTTTGTGGAAATCCACTCTTTGGCCATCCTTATTTTCACCCTACGATTATGAGTGTTTTCTCCCGGAACTGAAACGTTTTCCCCTTCTTTCCTCTGTTCTACAAGGTGAGTGGTGACACCAGCACAATCGTTGGAGGATAAGTTAGAGGCTGGGTGGGTGGGTGGGTGGCTGGGTGAGGACCACCAGATCCTGAATGAGAGCCTGTGGGGTGGAGAACTGCCTGACTGGAACAGACTGGGCAGTAACGGCAGGATCCAGGGGGACATTCCTCCTCCCCCTTTTAGGACTAGGACTTGGGTTGTCAGGTGTAAAGGCCACACTTATTACAGTTACTTCTGTAATGTTGACCCTATGAAAAGAAAATTTCAAATGGCGACTTTGCCATTTGCTTGACAGATTTATACCTTAGAGAATAATGGCTCAAGTTAGAGGGTCCTGCCACCAGACAACCTCACTAACTTTGAGGAGTAGGAAGTAAACAGTAGGAGTGAGAAATAGCTCCATTCATCAGCAGAGTTCAAATGCCAAATAGAGCAGGCCTCCAACAAGCAACAATGCAGAGTCATTGTCACAGCTTTAAGCTGGGGAATATTGGGCACAAGAAAAAGAAAAATATGGGCAGAAAGCAAAGCATCGGGTTGAACGGAGGAGTGAAAAAAGGCAATTATGGGCAAACCCAGTTCAAGAATTACTACTTTAATGGATTGGGTAGTGTTTTCAATCCAAAGATGGGAAATGTTGATGGCTTAAATAATGAGTCATGTAGCTCGGCCAGTGTGGCCCAGTCGTTGAGCATCAACCTATGAACCAGGAGGTTACGGTTTGATTCCCGGTCAGGGCACATGCCCCGGCTGCGAGCTCTATCCCCAGTGGGGATGTGCAGGAGGCAGCCAATCAATGATTCTCTCTCATCATCGATGTTTCTGTCTCTTCCTTTCTTTGAAATCAATAAAAACATTTTTTTAAAAAAAAAGAATACTTGAAAAGTTTACAGATTATAGCATAAAAAAGCTGGTAAAACTCTGTAACCAAATTTATGATCGATTAAACAAAATGATCAGAAAGGAACGCATAGTCAGGACTTCACAGAGCCACAGCACCCATTTCGATATTGGGTGTTTCCCAATTTTTCTTGTCATTCTCAAGGTCAGTATCTAGCCTTCCCAGGGTGCAAAGGTGCTTTGAAATGTGAGAGAAAAATAGAAGCTATTCTCCCTGCCCCTGGGGATCTTTACATTCCAGGGGGTGTTGGGGAGAAGGGAAAATAATGAAGTAGTAAGTACATTAATATTGATCTCATTCTGTACACAAGGGCCTTACAATTGGATTTACATTACAAAGGCTGAATTTACATTATAAAGTCCTTTAAGGATTTTATAACTAAATCCTCTTAGGCAAAGGCTTGTAAAGGCTTGCCTTGACTAACTTTATACAGCATCCTGATTCCACATAAAACCCAGTGAACTTGACAATGATGTTTGAAGTAAATCTGAAAGGACTTGGTAGATGGGAGGGCGTGGTGCTGGTGGGGGGTGCAGCAAGGTGGGGTGTAGGGACAAAAGTTTACACGAGATGTGAAAGTGGAGAGAGGTAGGTATGCTGTGGTCAACAGTAGAGTTAGTTCTATAGCGAGGGGACTGGTGGGTCGCAGTGCTGGTGTGGAGGTGGGAGGGTGAGGAATTTGTGCTGGGGATAGGAATTGTTAGCGTAGGCAGCTAGGAGTTAGCGGAAGAGAAGGGAGCTAGACTGGCTAAGCCTAATTGAGTCTAGAAGTTACTCTTAATCAGATTTAAGTCTGAAGTTACAGCTTCAGACACCTCAGGGGATAGCCATAGCTGAATCTCTGCCAAAAGGACAGAGACTGAGCTGGACCAAGCTTTGGCACGGACTGAACTGAACCACGAAAGCCTCTGATTCCCTGCCCATGCCGGGCCAAAGGCACAGAATTTTTGGACCCAGGCCCTTCTGGGCTTGTGGAGGACAAGGCTGGACTCCTTCCACAGCGGGAGGGAGCTGAGTCACCTGGTCGTGAATGAGACCCTGGACACCTGGGGACAGACCTTTATTTCTACTCCAATAAATCCTACCACTACACCCCACCCTCCTATACTGGGGTCTCCGAGATGCTTTTCTTGCAACTCCGTGGAAGAGCCCCATTTCCACTGGCAACAGAGTCAGCTCACGAATCAAAAGAGGGCAGGGGTGGGGAGGAATGGGCTGCTTTGAAAGAACCTTAAAACCCTAGGCAGGAATTTTCTCACGATGCGAGGAGCAAAAGGGAAAAAGAACGACAAGTTCAAAAGGAAGTCAGCGTGTCTTCTTCAGTGGCAGCTCCAGAATTTGCAGTGTAGGTGGCGGCCACCTCCTTCCGGACACCTGAGTATTTGTCTGGGCGCTCCTGTGTGGGCCAAACATACTAATTTTAGAGTGCTTACGTATTTGGAGTAGCTCACTCTAGATTAAAGAAATAACAGCTGCTAAAGCATGACCTCTCCCAACCACCTCTTGTTTTATTTAGATTGTTTTGATTGCAAAAAATGAGTTTTTATTATAAAGATGTTAGGGAAACTAGGGCCTTAGTTTCCTTCCACAGAAATCAGCAGCCCTTGCAGAGACCTTAACAGAATCCTGGAAGCGGGTTCCTGCAGGGATCCTTTATCATTTCCCCTTGTGGTGACTTGTCTTTCTGCTCGGTTCCCAGTTTCGGCTGCTTACCAAGGCTCTGACTTCCTTCTGGGGTATCTTTGACATCAACTGTGGGTCTCCGATTTCCCCATTCACATCTCCCTGGAAAGAATACCCAACTGGTCCAACTTAGTCTCCCTGAGACCAGGAGCAGAGTTTTGCTCCTCAAAAGCTGCAGGGAGGAATTCACCCCAGGAGACTGCGCTGCAAGAACTGTCTGGGGCTGCTTCTCAAAGCGGGGGCTGCAGGAGGCACCTCCATGGGAGGGACTGGGACTTCCCCAGGACATAGACTGTTTTCTCCTGGGAGAGCGAGGGAGCTCAGATCAGGAGCCCGAGGTCTGGGGAAGGTGCTCAGGTTACCCGTTGAATGTGCGGATAGGAAAAGAGCCTCAGAGGGTTTGAGAAACAACCTCTTTTTCAAAAACAATCTCCCTTTACAACAGTACTGGCAAGTCAGTCAGCTGTCTTTGAAAGCAACAATAGCAACAACAGCTCACTTTGATGGGCGTGTTCATTCCCTGGCAGGAACAGGTACAGCGCTAAGAACAGGTACAGTGCTAAGCACTTCTCCGACTGAAGAACTACATATGTACGTATTCACTACTCCTCAGCGTGGTGAGGTAAACACTCTGCGTGTAACTAGCCACATTTTGCAGACGGATCATCTATTTTTATGTAACAAACCATCCCAAAACTTAGTCGACTTCACCATCATTTTATTTGCTCAGATCTGGTGGGTCAGATTCAGGTAGGGCTCAGCAGGTCAGCACCTCTAGTTCTAGAGGTTAGGGGTCACGGCTAAGATGGCTGGGACACGCTGAGACTGGCTGTGTCTCTCTCTTTTTATTGGGGTTACTTAATAGGGGGCTGGAAAATCCAAGATGGTCTCACTCACATGTCTGGGGCCTTCATCTAGTTGTTGGCTGTGGGCTTGGGTTCCCCTCTGGGTGGCCACCCTCTCTGTCTCTCCATGGTCTCTCATCCTTAGGTAGGATGACCTTCCCTTCTTTATATGGTTGCTGGCTTCCAAAAGAACAAACAGGAAAGCTGCAAAGTCTCATAAGGGAAAGGTCTGAAGTCACATGGCATCACTTGGTCACTTTCTCTAGGGCAAAGCAAGTCACAGGGTCAGCCCAGATTCGGGGAGGGCGGGGATGGAGCCCCATGTGCACGCAGGATGGAGGCGTGTTGGCGGTCATTTTTGCAGACCATCTACCAGGGGCTGTGAGCTCAGTGAGAATGGCAGAGCCACCTTTTTAATTGAGACTGACACTCAAGTCCGTGCTTGAAACTACCTTAAGTTTCTGGTAACAGCCCAGTCAGCATTGGACTTTTGTATTTATTAGAACTGTTTTCTATTTAGCTGAAAGCTATTCCCGGAGGGTGGTGACCTGAGCTTAAGCTCTTTAAACCGTCTTACTGTTATGAAATTCACTGTTTTTCCTTTTCAAAGATTACTGATAATGGTTCAGACAAAGACTTCAGTGGTTGTCAACTGATGGTCATTGGCTCCAATTCAACGCCAACAGGCATCCCCAATTGGGGGTACAGTGAAGGTGGAAACTTTATTCGGTGCAAACAGCTCAATAGTGAAGCAGCACACCCGGCTGTGAGGCTGCCTCCGGCCAGCCCTCTCTTCAGCTTGGTAGCTCTGCTCTGCTCCGCTCTGCTTTGCAAGGGTCTGCAGACATCTTGGGTTTTAGTTCTAGCCAGGGGAAGGCAGTCTTCAGTCTTCCATGGAAAGTGCACTCTCTGAACCAGAGGGGAGCTGGCTTACATGGACAGAAGTACCCGCCCCTGGTTCCTGATTGGTCTATCCTCATGCAAATGAGGACACCAAGTTTGATTGGCCCAAAGGCACTGTTCTGATAGGTCAGAATAGAGCCCCTCTAACTGGTCAGAGCTGTGCAGCTCCGATTAAATAGGGGGAAACCTCAGTCCTATTGGCTGAAATAGGATTCCAGGAAACCTTTATAAGGGCTGGCTCAGATGGCAGAAACACAGTGCAGGCAGGCAGTTCAGTGCAGGCTTCTCTCCGAAGAGCAGTTTGGGTGAGAGGCTCTGCTCTTTTTTTTTTCCTTAGCCCCATTAGCCACCAGAAGGCCGTCATAGTAGGTATCTCTCTTTTCTTTTCCCCTCAGGGTTCACATGGTAAAGGACATATACACCTTCCTGCTGTAAAGCAGTCCAGCTCATGGTGGTCACGGGCAGTGGAGAATGTCACAAAATTCACCTTGGAAACCTTTAGATTATCCTCTCCCCCCACCTGTCTCACATGAACTGGTGATTCTTAAAGCAGCAAGTATTATTTTTCCTCTTACCTCTCATCCTTTAAAATATGCCTCGGTCCAACTATTTACCTTTTTTCTACCTGGATTCAGTTGACGAACTATCATCCAAGCAGGACATTGTACAGGGTTACGCCTTCCTCATTTTTGTTAAATACAGATCATCTGAGCAACACGAAAGCCTGACCATCAGAACGCTCACCAGCAGGCCCCGGAGCTTGTGTTTTTCTGGTCAGCTGAATATTTAGTTCTAGTCATTTCTGCTCCTTTTGGGAAATCTTAGAAAATGCATTTATTGAATTTCCTGCTTTTATAATTGCAGTATGTGAAACGCATCTGAATTTTGGCTCGTGAAAAGCTCCCGGCTCAGTGTCAGCTTTCTGGACATTGTTTTAGCAGGGCTGAGTGCCTGAGCTAAACACAGAGGCCCCAGAGAGTGACTTTGTTGAGGAAGTTTGAGGGTTTTACTATAACTTTCTTTTATTTTATGATAAAGTTAAAGGCAGCTCCTCTCTTCAAAAAAATACTACGTACTTGGAGATTTTACTATAAACTTAAGTACTTCTAACCAAATGAAGGGAAACTGTTTTGCCATTTAAGAGTGGGGCATTTGCTCTTGTTTTATCTGACTCTGCAAGAGGAAATCAGTAATTAGTTTGGGATTGGTCAGCATCAGCACGGAACCCCACTTCTTCCTAAAAGGAAGGCCTGAACAATAGGGGCTATGAACTTTTATTAGACTATTATTATAGTAAATAGGCATGTCTGTCCAGACACATTCTTTTCTGAACTTCCATTTCTGTTACACATACTATCGCTCACACATTTCCGCATCAAGCTCCTGATGCCCTTTGAAATGTAAGATTTGCATATTTAACTATAAAAGTAGTTGTAGGACTGGGTGATATTTGTCTTTGACTGGATACGATTTAAGTTTGAAGAAGAGTTATTTGGTCTGTATTTTCAAAAGAAACCCCTACCAAAGCAGTGATGTTATTTGTCCAACCAAGTATGGTTTACAGAGTAAAAATTCCCGTGCATCCCACTGCATCGCTGCTAAGGGAGCTTACGGCTGAGCATCAGTTTGAGGAGTTAGCAGAGGAGCCCTGGGCAGGAGGGGATCATGGCAAGACCATAACTGATCATCAGTGTTGGACACGGATGATGAATAGCAGTGGACCCATCTCTATGACCTTCGGAGGTGGCCAGCCTGAGATGGCCCTGGGAGAGAGGGAGCAGGAGGAATAATATCCTGCCGTCACCGTCCTGCAGTGTTCAGACCCCCTCATTGGCCAAACAACAAGATGACATAAGGTGGGCGGTCAGTCTTGGGATGGAGAAGGGTGGAAGGTCAGAGGAACAAATGGAAGCTTCTGGCATGGTCAGGTCAAGGGAGCTGGATTGAGAGTAGCTGAGCAGCAAGGCCAGGCTGGGCCTGGAGACAAGTAAGCCATAGAACTAGAATATGAGACACTAGGACCATCCCAGGAAATCCAGCCCAGGGCATATTTGTGGCCCCTTTGGGCACCATACACCACTTAAGTCTTCTTCCCTCAGTTTTAGGACTCAGAGGATGGACAGTGAAACAAACCCGCACTTGGCAGATCAACAGGGCTCCCTGTCACAGAACCGCAGCCTGCACCTCATGGTGCTTTCTGTTACTTTGTAAAAATGTATTTGTCAGATTTTTCCAGCTGTCATGTGCATGTTGACAAGGTGACTGAGTTATGACCTGGAGGCCATTTAGAAAGGCCTGTCTTCTCCCTGAAGGGAGGGAGGGAGGGAGAGAGAGAGAGAGAGAGAGAGAGAGAGAGAATATGAACGGACAGGCTGCACATGAGATGGGATAGTCAGAGCTTGGCCGAGGTCCTAAACAAAGTACCCACACATCATGTTTCTTGTCAGAACCTCATTCCTCCTCAGACCCTGACAATATGACTTGACGCTAGACTGCTGGCCGAGAGAGAACAGGACAGTTTGGTGAACGTGCTGAAGAATAAGAGTGTGCAGATACTGGCTGTGTTTTCAGATTTCTCATGGACCCTCAAGACAATGACATTGGCCATCTTTGGGTAACAGCCTCTTTTTTTTTATGCCCCCTATGCAGTTTTATTGCGCCTGCCTGCTACCTGCTGCCCAGGAGCGCCTGAAAAAGAGGTATTTTTGAATTCTGAGTGGCTCTGAAATTCTGTTAGTGTAGGTAGCCACTTGTTATAAATAAAGGAAGGTAGCAAATGGAATCGGACATCAAACCTAATTAACTAGGGAGCTGAGTTGGACATTAAGCCTCATTTACTTGGAAGCCACAGCATTCATAGGCTCCCAAGGGGCAGCCACATCTTCCACTGAGGGGACCTAATCCCCAGTGTGGGCAGGAAGAATCAACCACCCGTCCTGAGGCAGGATACCCAGGGAGAAATAAAAACAGCAGGGGGATGCCTTTGCCAGGCGCATGCGCAGTAGGAGCCAAGATGACAACCATAGAGGTAAGGAGTCTAGCCTGGGTGAAGGATCAGATTGGATGAGGGCATGAAACCCCAGAGAGTCTAAGAAAGAGACTGGATAGGGGGAGGGCCCAGCACAAGCCCACAAAGGATTAGGAGAGAGATTGGTTAGTTGGAAAGAAAGCTGGCCTTGTCCCAAGTCTGAGGCAATATAATCAGTTTAACAAAGGCCCCTCTCGGTAGCAAGCATTCACCCATTCATTGGCCCATGCGCAGGTGTCCTCTCTCTGTAGCAGCCACGGGCATGAGCACAGCCAGGAACAGACACTGAGCTGGACTAAGCTTTGGCAGGGACTGAACGGAACCACGAAAGCTTTGGATGCCCTGCTGATGCTGGGCCAATGGCACAGAATTTCTGGACCCTGGTCCTGCTGGGCTTGGTGAAGACAAAGGCTGGACTTCTTCCCCAGCAGGACGGAGCTGAGCCACCTGGTTGTGAATGAGACACCAGACGCCTGGGGACAGGCTTTTGTGTTTCCTCCAGCTTCAAAAAATCTTACCATGCACCTCATCCTCCCATGTGTGGGTCCCCAGTGCTTTTCTTGCCACTCCGTGGAAAAACCCATTTCCACCGGCAGCAATTCCATCCATTCATTTGTGAAAATTAAAATTAACATGAGATGTGACTTTGTTTTTTTGGTGGGATTTGTGGAGAATCTTTTTCATTTGCTGACCATCAGTTATTTCCTTGCTGGCCTGCTCCAATCAGATGATACATGGAACCTGTACCCCAAACTATGTTTCTGGTCTCCTTGAGTTTTGCTCTGGCCATAGGAGGCTCAACACCAATTCCTAGGTCAGTGCTTTCTCCTGGAATATGTTCTTCCTTTAAAGGATTTTGGCTTCTCCTTTCACTCCAATGTTGTCACTATTTCAGTTTATGTCTTTTATAGTAAGAACACGCAAAACTGGTGTTGATGGATAAATAAATGTAAATAGGATAGGACAGAGTATTTAATCTGAGATGTAAATAACACACTTGGTGGCTCTAATGTTACCTGTCAAGTAAAGTCAGAAAACTAAATCATTAGAGAGTATTTATCAAGGAATATTGTAGCAAGTCATGATCCTGGCTAATTATACTGGTTCCCACACAGCATGGGATATGCTTTGACTGGCCTTTAGCACCATCATGACTGTATATTTCTTTCTGGCATTCAGATTTAATTTCTGAATTCCTTCATAAGATGTATTTTTTTGTTTATTTTCTGAGTACCTCACTAGAATGAGGCTGGGGCGGGGGGGAGGTGGACAAGAATTTCTCTCTGTTTTATTCACATCTATATCCTCACCACCTAGAACACATAATAGGTGCCCAATATATAGTCACTGAATGAATGATTCATGGTACTCTGAAATGTGTGTCTTCCACCCATGCTTGCATCCCAAACTCACAGGTTCAAAGCTGCCCTGACCCAACTTGCTCCTTGACCAGTGATGCCTCACTGTCCACTTGGTTGTTCAAGCCAGAAACCTGGAGTATCTTCATTCATCCCCTGCCCTCATCCGCTACATCCAGTTTACTCCAAGCTTTGTTGGTCTTCTACCTCCCAAATAATTTCTTTTTTTCCCCAAAAAATAATTTCACTTAATTTTCACCATCTCTGACCCCAACCCATTCTTTTTATAGCAGTTGGTGTCAAAACCATAAATCAGATTATATCATTCATTTAAAAGCCTTTACTGGCATCTATACATGGGGTAAAATTGAATAGAACGACACATGCATACCAATGAATGAATGTGTATAAAAGTCAGTAAAGCTGAATAAGGTCTGTGGTCTAGTTACCTGCGTTGCGCCAATGTCAGTCTCCTGATATTGATATTGTAGTACCTTTCTATAAGATGCTACCATTGTTGGAAGTTGGGTTAAAGGGACAGGAGAATTTATGTAGTATTTCTGCAACTTCCTGTGAGTTTATAATTAGTTAAGAATAAAGTTTAAAAAACTTGCTTAAGAGTAAAGAGAATCATTGTTTTCCAGTGCAGCAAATCCAACTCTAATCACAGTCTGGCTGCAGAAATCATTGCCTGCTGTGATTTTTGTCAACCCTCTTTCCAACTGCACCCATGTCATTTTCCTGTCGGTCACTCTTCCTTGGCTACACTGGATTCCTGACAGATCTTAAAAACAGGACATTTGCACATGCTGTCCCATCTGCCTAGAATGTTATCCCCATGGTGGTTCTTCCTCATCATTCAGGGAAGCCTTTTCTGAACCTAACACCTATATTGGACCCCTACTTGGCTCTTTTCCTTTAATAGAACTGTTTGTGATCTAGTAAATGTATTGTTTGCGATGAGTGTTTGCCTAATATTCATTGGAACATACAGCCTAGTGAGAGAACATGAACAGGTCATGTCTATTTTATACACTACTGTATCCGTGTACCCTAGCACAGTGCTTGGCCTGTAACTGGTGTTCACTAAATATTCACCGATAAAAAGAGCAAAGAAACATGCTTTCGGATCCCAGAAAATGGGGATGTCAGTGTCAAAAGGAGCTTGAAGAAAAAGTTTCATACAAGGACTTGTTAAAATATGAATTAACAAAGAGTATCTGGTTTGGTAAATGTTGTTGTTGTTGTTGTTGTTGTGTGTGTGTTTTCAAAATATGAATGTATATAATGGATATGCACAATTCCATTTTAAGTTTTATCAACTTTGAGATTTGACAAGTTATTTTAAAACCAATTGCAGGAACTACTGGGAGGTCTAACATTTTAAATCCCACCCCCCCCATAAAGTTTAAATTTATTTTGACTCATTTTACCTAATATTTTTGTGCAAGATAAAAAAGTAGGTACTGCATTAAAATTACTTGTTTAAAAATATATAATATTTATTGTTTTCTTCTAATTAAAGTTCTAATTAGATAATTTGGAAAATACAGAAAGATAAAAATGAAAAGAAATACCACAGTTATCCCATGATCCAGAGATCACACTGTTCACACTTATATTTTCTCACTGTTCTTTTTATGACCTTTACCAAGGTTAGAAACATACTATATATAAAATATTAGACCCTGGCTTTAAAAACTTAACATTAACATGAACAGTTTTACATCAGTAGGTATTATTTGAAAGAAGCTTTTCAAATACTAGGACCATGATTTATTTCACAATGCTCTATTATATAGATGCACTTCCATTTATTTGTATTTTACTCAAAATGTAGGCTATTTTATCCACTCTCACAAATTTTCAAAGTAATGAATCTCTCTGTCCACAAACATTTGCCAGAGTTTCTAATAACATTTATTTAGAATAGCTATTCAGAAGCAGAATTATTGAGTGGAAAGGTATTCACGTTTTTCAAGGTCTTGATAATCTATGGCTCAATTGTTTTCCAGAAAAGCTGCATTGCCATGCTGTTCCTCTATTTCCAAGACCCTTTGGCATTTTACTTTATGGAAATTGGTATAACACAGGCCTATTTGGATCTCTTCCAAGAGATGTGTTACTAACGTACCAGAAGGGCCTCCCTCTGGGGTGGTCTTGTATAAAAAATGATCTCAATGCGCTGAGGCCCAAAGGCAGTATTAGCCCAAGTATCCTGCTCATTTGCTTCCTCATTATTCTAGGGAGAAATATTAGTATTCAAGTCTGGTTTCCTGAGCTTTAAGTTGGAGAGAAAAGTAGAGGAAGTGGGTTAATTTAAATTCCCAGAGCATACCTGTGCATCAGTGAAAAGTTATAATTTTTGAATAGATACCTCTATTTCAGCTAGTCCCAAGGTACCTGAGGAATTTAAGGCATGATTAAAAGAGCTAAAAGGAAGCAGTGTCAAAAGACCCAGAAAATCTAGTGTGTCCAGACTGAGAGCAGGATTGCAGGCTTTTGAATTCCGCCAACTCATTCATAGCCACACATCCTGCCAGATTTGGGCTACTGGGTAAGCATCGTTGGAAGAGAGCATTTGACATTGACGATCAAATTTTTTTCGAAGCTGAAGGAGCATGAATGATTGCAATGACAATAGACTGACAAGTTTTCTGGAAAATAGTTATTTTTATTCTTTATGAGGTAGGACACGACTGCTCTGAATGAAATAAATATTTTGGGTACTTCCATATGCTTCTCAAATATTTAGATTCAAAACTGTGTTGACTGAACACAGTGAGGATTTTTTCAGTTGTGTTGATTAATAACAAGTCAACAAGCCCTAGCTCATTTGGCTCATTGGATAGAGCATCGGCCTGCAGACTGAAGGGTCCCAGGTTTGATTCTGATCAAGGGCATCAGGTTGTGGGCTTGATCCCTAGTAGGGGGCGTGCAGGAAGCAGCCAATCAATGACATTCTCTCATCATTGATGTGTCTATCTCTCTCTCCCTCTCCCTTCTTCTCTGAAATAAAAAAAAACGTTAAAAAATTTAAATAACAAGTCAACAAGGTGTTTGTGTGCATGCACATGTGTGTGTGTGTGTGTGTGTGTGTGTGTGTGCGTGCTGCTAATGTAGAATTATATTCTGTAGATCACAGAATCCAATATGTTCCAGGATCTCCAGAACAACAAAGCTTGGCATGACTATGCCTATCTTCAAAGCAGCAGTTCCAGTGAAGTTGAATTCCTTTAGCTCCGTATTTCCTGTTGTTCCGGAGCCTGGCTTGCTTGAGCAGATATGAATCACTGTGCATGTGTCACGCTCTCCTTTGAAGTTATGCTAGGGTGTTAACTAATTACTAGGCAAATGGACAATTATTTCTAAGAGTTTTTTTAAGCATGTGTGTTGATACCATGGCTAGGCTATTTATCTTTTAAAGCAGTTTCTGAGTCTTTCTCTGTAAAAGCAAACCTAAAATTAATAGAGATGGTACAGCAGGGTGCAGTGATGTTAGCTCTTTTGGTAAGAATGTGGTGCTAATGAGGGCACGATCCCCTGAAGATCAGAAAAACAATTCCATTGATACCAACAGAGAATTCTCACTTTCACCAGCTATTTCAAACTTGAGGCCATCTATCCTGAGAGAAACTGTGTCAATGGGAGAAGATGTTCAGCGCAAACTTATTGCCACCCATGGTTCCCCTCCTGGCGATGAGTGGTCATCACTGTCACCCTTAAATATATGACTTTCTTCTTAGTTAATACGCAACAGGAAATATGCTTCATTATCTATTCCTGGCTTTACTTTGCAAAAGTAGGCATCAACTGCCAAAGCTAACACTTGAGAGGCATTGGCTGTGCTCACAGGAGGGAGGAAGTGCAAGGCAACCTGGGATCCTGCAGGAAGCCCTGGCTGGGCCAGTTTCAACACGCCTCCTGGGCCTGGTTCTCACTACATCACAACCGCTCAGGAAATATTCACGGGTGAAGTGAAGAACAATGAAGCTTGCCCTTTCAAAACACATCAGACTGTCCCTCACCTCCCATCCCACCCAGAGCTGGCCAAACCTCTAAGTGGGGTGAAGGGGTTAGAAAAGACGTTCTCTGATCATTTCTTTAGCACTTTAAAAGTATATCTTCTAATTTAACAGAAGAACTTCACTTCATCTGTTTTCCTCCACCCTTTTTTCCATCGTGTGTATGGTAACAGCTTAGAACTCTGTGGTCCTAGACTGTCATGCGGTCAAAGCCAAGTGCTGTTAAAGGCATTTGTAAGATTAAAAATATTGCTATAAAATTATGTCTTTAGAATGTTAGTAATATTCACTTTCAAAGGATCCTAACTAATACCTAAATGCAAAGTGTTCCACTTCCTTTAAGGAATATAAAATATAGTTCCTACGGTTATAGCTAGAAATAGATGAGCATGATTAATCAAGGGATGTCATACAGAATGGCTAGTCTATCCCCTAAAGAAATCTTTAGGTCTCTTTGCTTTGAGTGGCTGAAAAGTATAGTAGAAACTAATTAGCTAATGTATATCATCTATTACTTTAATTTAAATATTTTAAAGTTACTATAATATCATGACATTTCTCCCATAAACAAGGACAACACATCTTTAATTAAGGACATTTTCCTACCTAACCACAGTACCGTTATCACACTTAACAATATTAATAATTATTCCTTAGTTATATCTAATACTCATCGTATTTTCCAAATTTCCTCAATTGTCCCTAAAAGTCATTTATAATTGGTTTAATTGGATCAGTCAAGGTCAGCACAGTACATTTGGTTATGTCTCTTAAATTTATTTTAATCTAGAACAGTCTCTGTCCTCTCCCCCAACCTCATTGACTTGATGAAGAAATATCCATTATTTTATAACAATTAATCTCATTTTGTTAATTGTTAACCAGGAAGGCAACCACAACGGGCCAAATTGTCTTGCCAAGTTAATAAAATCAGGTATCTTCATCCCATGATTGATACTTTTAATCTGGAGTTTACTGATATTTAACCTCAAGAGCAAAGAAAGCAAAAAAACAAACCAAACCTTGACTTTGACTTGCCTGTGATTGTCCATGTAGTAGCTCTACGGCAGCATCCCTGCGACTCAGTTCCGTGGCTGCGTTTCACTGATTTGGTGCCCAGTTACTGTGAATGTCCACTGTGATTTCCTTCTACCTGCCCTTGATTCTCAAGACAATTTTCAGCCAGACAGCAATCTTTCCTTGTGGGGTGCCTTTTGGAAAGTATGTAATCCCCTACCAGCTCTATAAAGTATCTCCCTGGTAAGGAGACTATGTTAAGTGGGAAGATGTTTACTGAATTTCCCTTTCACTGTTACATCTGGCCTTTGTCTCCACCCTTTTCTCATACAAAAGGAAAGCCCGTGACAGAATGACATTTTATACTAGTATTCCCTCCAGTAACCAGTAGCCTAAATCTTATAGTGCAGATGTATTAGAGTTGAGGGGAAAGGGTCCTTTAATCATAATGAAAAAAACATTGTCACTTAAAATGTGACTCCTACAGGAAGCATTTAGAAAATGTTTACCACTGGTTAACGAATATAGCTTAGCAGTGGTTCTCAACCTTCCTAATGCCGCTACCCTTTAATAAAGTTCCTCATGTTGTGGTGACTCCCAACCATAAAATTATTTTCGTTGCTACTTCATAACTGTAATTTTGCTACTGTTGTGAATCGTAATGTAAATATCTGATATGCAGGATGTATTTTCATTGTTACAAATTGAACATAATTAAAGCATAGTGATTAATCACAAAAACAATATGTAATTATATAGGTGTTTCCCGATGGTCTTAGGCGACCCCTGTGAAAGGGTCGTTCGACCCTCAAAGGGGTCGCGACCCACAGGTTGAGAACCGCTGGCTCAGAGGTTATCTTTCCTTGAACCTGTGGGCCAAAGTGCATCTGTCAGACATGAGGCAACCCACCCATCTTCCTTAGTCTCATATTCTCTGTCTAAAGAGCCATGAGATTGGACTAGATGTATAAGGTCCCATCTAGCTATTGAGCTCAATGACTTAATCACGTTCATAGCAACTCCAATTTTCTCATTTTGACTCTTGTCTCATCCCATAAGTAACCTCGTCCAACAGGCATTTGCCTTTGTGTGTGTTGGGAGCCTCTGTAATGGTTTGGGAACCATGAGTCAAGAGGTCCTTGTTCTTAACCTTTTAAGTATGACTTTGCTAAACAGGTAATTTCGTGTCTAGGTTTATATGCTATAGGTTTCCCACAAATAGAAACTACTCCCTTTTTAATTAAGACCAGTGTGTCCAAATCCATTTCTGTTAAAATGTGTGCCTATTATAGGGTAGTGTGGAACTGGTTGGATAAAAAAAAATATGGAGCAAGCATATATACTAATACTGAATAGAAGAGCAGAAAATGAATGCACAGTGCACTAAAAAAATGCATTATTGAGGATGTACCTTGTACAAGGTACATGCAGACTCATTTTCTCACTAATCCCCACAGCGATCAAGGATAGAGCCAGCCGTTTTGGAAATGAGCAAAAATACTTAACTTTGTGCATAATTCTAACCTTGTCTTCTCCTTCCTCAGACCAATGTTCTTCTGATGTTGGAATTCAACTGTTTACATGCAAATTTGAGCAATATTATTGTTTATACTTAGATGTGATTCAGGAGCAGTCCTCCTTTTTCTCATGTTATCCTACAGAATAGATACCATAGTCAAATTTAAAAGACTTTTCAGAAGAATTCATATTTGGAGAAAAATTCAGCCACCAAATATTTGTACTAGGTAGCCATAGAAACTGCAACCTCAACTGGTGTCTCATAAAAAAAGTTATTTTATGAAGTCCAATAAACCAAAATTCCGGTCTCATGTTTTAAAAACAGGGTGGTTATTAATGTGCATATTTCTATCTTCTATTTTTAGTCTGATCAACTTGGTCTGCCTTTTACAGCAGCTGGGATGTAAATGCCCAGTGGGACTTGAGGCCCATTAGGAATAGACAACAGCTGACGGCGCACAGCGAGGCCCAGCTCTGCAGAGCCCACCAGCCCAGGCATGTTGGTTTCGGTCTGATTGTTTGTCAGCTTTATGCTGAGCGAGCTTTAATGATTTAAATGTTGGCATGGGAAGCGGTGCTTCTTGGCATGAGAATATCCATCTCTATTTGTAACCTACGTGGTAATTAAGGCCAGACTTTTTGAGGGGGCTTCATCTTTGCAGAATTTGAGGCGTGGCATTATATTATATGCCCATTTCTAGATTGTTTTTAAATGTGCACATTGTATGTTAGTAAAGTATTTAAAACTTGTTTATGGTTCCAGGTCCTTACAGGCTTAAAGATGTGTCACTTCATGAATGTAAGTCCTGATGTTGGAAAGGTGCTTGCTGAAACCATGGTGAGAGTTTACATCTATGGGCCCTTTTGCAAACCTGGGCAGGGTTTTTGTTTTGGTTGTTTGTTATTTCATTAATTTACTTTTGGGTCATTTTTTAAACTTTTAGTGAGAAAAGATTGTGATTGCTTATTAATTGTGTTGACCTACAAACCAGATTGTGGACAAAACAGGTAACATTTTTATACCAGGGGAATAGAAAGCATGTGCATGTATCCAGTAGAAAATTGGTCATATATATTTAGCCACCAGGTAGCAGGCATTGTGCCAGTGGCATCATGGGAGTGTGTATACATGTGACCTCAGCCTTCCAGGAGCGCACAGCTGTTTTCCTCAGTTCAGTGAATCCCAGATTTTCTGTAAAATATAAATGTAAATTATTTTAAATATAATTGTATATAAGTATATTTTAATATTTCATTATATAGAATATTTCATAAGTATAGACTTGATATAATTTAATTTATTTTAATATTTAATATTTAATAAATATATACAATCTAAGTTTATATATTCATACATTATAATAATAATATATTTATATATAATTATATATAATAAAAGCATAATATTCTAATTAGACCAGATGTCCTTCCAGACGTCCTTCCTTCTGGACAAAGCTGCAGCGGATGGGGACTGTGGCAGAGGCAGCAAAGACCTCCGGCTGCAGTGGCGGGTGGGGGCCAGGGCCAAAGCCCTTGCACGAATTTCATGCATTAGGCCTCTAGTTATATATAAATATGAGTATATATAGTTTTTGTATTCTAACTAACAAAAAACACATTTTCCAAATAGTGAAAGGTTATTGTGGCTTTACATGTCATAGATGTCATATGACTAGTTTCTATGCTTCCAGTTTTCTCGATCTGTTTCTCATCTGTAAAATGGGCATAATCATAGTACCTACCTCATAAGGTTACCATGAAGATTAGTTAGTTAATATACATCAATGTTTAGAACAGTGCCTGCCACAAAAGTATGTGCTCAATAAGTATCAGCAATTATTATCACATGACCAGTGACTGGATTGGTTTCTTCTCTGGGTTGCTAGGAGCATTCTGCATTATATGACATTTTTCCAGAACCCATATATCAAACACCTGTCAGCCAAACCTGCTGTTTTTGTAGAATTTCTTATCTTAGCCCAGTACCACTAGTTTCATAAGCCAGTCTTTCCTGCCACCATGCTCTTGCCTGCCACAGGGTCTTTGCATCACTGGTTCTTCTTAGAAGATTTATCACTTTCCACATAACTTCTGCTCATTTTCAAAGATCACAGCTTCCTTCTGCTGAGTAGGCCTGTCTCACCTCCCTGAGCAGGTCAAACCCTATGTACCACCTGTCTGAAACTTTTAACATAGGTGCCATTTTACATTTCATTGGGTGATCATTTAATTACTGTCCATGTCACCCATCCTGACACGAGCTCCATGAGAACAGGGCAATATTAAATTTTCTTAGTCATGGTATCTGCAACATCCAGCCCAGTGCCTGAAATACATAGTAGGTGTTTAATAAAATCAGTTGAAAGAATGGATTGGAAGGCTGTAGTTCATGTATTATTTGAATTGGCTCATGTATTATCTATTATTTAATTATAAAAATAATATATGATATTTGTAATAATAGTGCAGAAATATATGGAATGAGAAATGAAATTGCTCCTATACTTATAAGCCCATCTCCCAGAGGTGTCTACTATTGACACACTATTGATAAAAACTTGGGTTATGTCCTCCCAGGATTTTTCCTATCTTGCCAGTCATGCACACATGCATAGATATAGTTCTTATAGAAAAATAGAATCATATGCCTTTGTTTTGTTTAACACCATACCGGAGCTATATTTATTTCTTGGTTGATATATAATAGATCTCCCTCATTAAAATGATTATGAAATACTTCATAAAGGTCTAAAAACAATACAGTGAGCACTCATGTACCCACTGCCCAGCTTATTAAATAAAGATAATGAATACATTGACCAGAGCCCCTCCCCAGAGCAGAGGTAACTCTTGAGTTGGGCATTTCGCATTCCCTTGCATTTATTGATTCTTTGACTCTTTAGGTCTATATCCATAACCAAAGGAAAGACTTCGTATACTTCCAAATTTTATAAAAATGGCATGATTTTGTGCATTTTCTGCAACTTGTTTTTTTCCCATTCAACTTTATGCTTAAATGAGATTCACTCAAACTGAAATGGGTAGCTCAGGTTCATTTATTTTTGTTGATGTAGCATAGTCTGCAAGAAGATATAATGAATTATCCATTCTTCTAACAATGTGCATTTAGGTGGTTCCCTCTCTACTCCCCCCCCCCACATTTTTCTTTTGTTCTTTCCATAACACAACTATAAAAGATTCTTGAATCTGCCTTATTTTGTGTGTATGTGAGAAAATTTTTCCAGAGAATATACCTGGGAGGGTACGCACATCTTCAACCTTATTAGAGAGTGTTGATCTACTTCTCTAATGTTCTTTCATTGCTGTTATAGCTACACAGTATCCTATTAAAATCATGTACACTAGTTTTTTTAATCTAGTGTTGTTAAAACAATATTAGGTGTAAAATCTTCCATGTTGAGATGATTATGCTAGTAGAGCGCTTGAGAGCTTGGAAGGCTTCTGGAGTATTTTAGCTCATTGGATCCATGGCGAGAGTCAGGTCAGTTATTACCCTTGCTCCTTTTTTATCTTCAGTGAAGATGATGGAACTAAACTCCTTTCAAAGTTTCTGAGGTGGCTCAGGGGAGATCTGTGACTGGTCAGTGCCCGGGAAACGATGGTCACAGCAGAAGACCACAACAAAGAGCAGGAGGAAACAGGCCCTTTTGTGGCACCTGTGACAGTGCAGGGTATCAGCTCACAAGCTGCTCCTGGATGGCATTGTCCTGGAAAGGAGGGAAACAGATGGCCCATTAATAGGAACCTGATAGCATTGTTTGGGGTTGGGCAGGAGGTATCCTCTGGGGGACCAGGAGAGAAGCTTTCAGCTAAGAGCCACAGCAGCATGGAGGAGGAGCTTGCAGTGGCCACTTCCTCACTCCTCTGCCCTGGGAGGAGCCCAGAGAGGATGGGGGCGCATAGCTTCCATTGTTTGCCTGATGCTGTGTCTGCCAGAACTCCCCTGAGAAGCCAGGAGCTTTGACTCAAGGGTATAGGTGTGTGTGTGGGGGGGCGGGGGGGGTAGGGGTGGGAGTGGGAGAAGGGCTGCCATGGTGAAAGTTGAGGAGAGGAATGACTTTGGGGTAGGAATGCCTAGGATGGGGAAACACATTAACGAGAGGTGTCTAAGGCATATGTAATGCCCACTCCTGGGTCTCCCTTTATCCTTTTTATGTGTTGGCTGTGTGTCCTGAGCTTGGACGGTTCTCACCTTAAGAGAGCTGCTTCTCTTAAGAGTGGTGGGGAAACGTGGTTTAAAACCAGAAATCCAGGCTCTGCCACTAACCAGCTCTGTGACAGTGGGAAAGTCCCTTAGCCTCCTGGGATCCTTATCCCATAAGAGATGCCAAGATTCCTTCTTCACTACAGGCCTGTCTAGTGCCTACTCTGCAGATACAGGGTTGTAGGCTGCTGTCAGGAGTTGAAAATTAAGTATGAAACGATCCCATCTCAACGCTTTTTCTCTAGTTATGGCCTTAAGTTCTGTAATACCTAGCCCCTGGCGAGCAACTGAGTATCAAGGAAGCAGAGTGAAGGTTGCTTTGGAAACAAGGAAAAGGAAAACAGAGGTTTGATTGGCCCTGAGGTTCCTTCGGTGCTTCTGCTGTTTGCTTCACTGAGGAGGTAGAGTGAGTCACACACGTTGTTCTAAAACTGAGTGAAGATGCCTGTGCAGCCAAGGCCACTTCCTGAAATCCTTGTAATCTACCACACAACGCCGACACAGGGTCAGGATGGCACAGGCACACTCTGATTCTCCCTGGATGCCACTTACAAGTCGCTTGTCCTTTAAACTGGGCACCGCAGAGTCCCATCCTCTTACCTTTCTGTCCCCCTCATGTAATCTCCACCTGGCTCATCACATGCATTCCCTTGGTTACCTGGAGAATCGTGACACCCCAGCCCAAGTTCTCCAGTCTGACGCTCCCCTCTAAGTTCCAGTTAAGTGGCTACTAGACATCTCCAGTCAGATGTCCCACAGGCATCTGTACTCTACAGCCCAACTGCACCCCTCATCCTCACTCCCGGCTGTTCTCTTTCTCTATTTGGTGACTGATAGCAGCCTCACTAGGTTCCTGTAATTACCACCTGGTGAGGCCTTCCGGATCCATCACTGCAGTTTCTGCTCACATCCAACCAGCTAGCATTGACTCTGACATTCCCTATATCACTGTGTTTGTGTTTCCTCAAAGGATTACTTCCTTTTTTAAGCCAACTCTTCTGTGGTTCTGTTCCCTTTAGGGTGACCTGGAAGGCCTGGCTGCCTTTCCTACATCTTACCACCTTCCTTCTTCATTGTCTCCACCCTCCAGCCATCCTGTGGTGCAAGGGCGGTCACCGGCCCTACGCTCTTCTTCAGATGGGGCTTGTCCCCATCAGGTTTCTTTCCCTGGAGTCCCTCCTTCTTCCCCATCCCAAGCCCCTCACCTGGCTGCCTCCTTCCTCCTCACTTTTCAGGACGTCACCTAGCATCTCCTCCTCTGGAGGCTTCCTTGGCCCTCTCACCCAGGTCAGTGACTCTTCCTAGGAACCTTCATGGCATCCTGCAGCGACCTTTATCACAGCACTGATGACATCAGTTCAGGTTGTCCTCTGAAGGGGGACATGGTGATGATCTATTCTCAGCTCCCAACACAGTGCCTTGCTCTCAACATCCGAGGCAAATAAACCCATTTTATAAAGAAAGAAACTCAAAGTTGTCTCTGGGTGGCAGTGGGACCCAGGGTTCTAATGCCTCCCATTGTATTTGTGAAGTTTGCAGCAGAGACAAATCCCCATGGACGTCCACGGGTTCCAATAGACCCTCAAAACTAGCTGATTGCTTAGATTTCCATGTACCATCTGTCACCAGCTCCTTCACTTTGCCCGAGGAGTTGACCAATCACCTGCGGTCCAGGAGCTGGCGACCCACAGGTACCTGAGCATCATTGCCGAGTTTAAGAAAAAGAAGGTAGAAAATTGAGTGTCAGCTGTCCAGGTGCCGGGAGTCAAAGATGATAACTTGCCCACAGAAGTGGCTTGTAGAACCAACGAGCTCCCGCCATGGAATCTGAGGCGCAGCTGAGAATCTGGGTGTGGGGTGGGCGGAAGGGGGGAGGAGGGGTGGAGGCAGTTATTCTAAGGGTCCATATTTCAGATTGTTCCTGGAGAAATCACTGCAGAGTCAGCCAGCCAGAAAGGAGGCTGGTGGTACCCCCTTTCTCCCTGTCCTCTCCTCCCTTTTTCTTGGCACTTTGCCTGCCATCAGATTAATAAAATCTTTTTTAATCCCGATAGGAATGACAACCTCATGAGGAAAAACTGGATGGAAGATTAAAACAACCTCAAGAAATGAAAGATTTTCCTGTATACGGGCTTAAACACTTGCTTTGTACAAGAGGTTGTGAGTTAATATCTTTGTCTCAGGAGTGCAATTTTTCTCCTCAAATCTTTAGAGTAGTTTCCAGAATTGTAAAAGCTGTTTCCATAGCCACGTCTGAAGCTGACGGGGCCCAAGTACAGTCATCTCTATGAGGGATGAGAAAAGTATTGCCTTCAGATGCCAATGTGCAACATAAATTAAGATGTTAAAAACACACACACACAAATGCTTGAAAACAGTAATGCCTTAACAAAAACCTGTAATGATTTTTCCTATGCAAAAGGGTAGGACTTACAAAACAAATGATTGGAAGTATAGGTTAGATTTAGAAAGGAAATCTGAATAAAATAATTCCTTTCCATGGACAACAATATTTGATGTTAAGTTTGGTTATTATATTATTAAATGAATTTACATACATAAAATGAAAGTTATACTTTTCATCACAAAAGTGCTTTTTAATTTAGAAAACATTAAGTCACTCTATGTTCCCTTATAGGCATTAATGCATTGCTTACATTAGGAATTATGTTTAGAAAAATGTGCTTGCCCATACCTTTTCAGAGCACAGCTTTCAGAATAGGAAATGATTTCCAAGTGGAAATTGAGAGAACATTAGGGTGGCTGTTGTGTTTAAATCTTGATATTCTTATTGAAGATTAGTCATTTGAAGATTCAACAGCCACGGAGTATCTGGGATCTGCCTGACCTCAACCAGAACTGGCTCTGTTGTCCTTTCCTTAGCCTCAGGAAGAAAATCCAGGCCAGGACTTCCAGGGTCCAGAAAGGACCCTCCTCTCTGGTTCACAGGGGACCTCTCAGTTCCTCAGGTCAAATCTTCCCTCAGTCAATTCTTAGCTGTGAGACCTTGGGCAAGTTATTTAACTTTCTTTGTGTCTCACTTTCTTCATCAGTAATTTAGAGATAACAGTCCCTTCTTCGTAAGTTTGCTGGAGGGTTAAATCATTGTATGTAGTCTTAGGACAGTTTATGACTGGTGCCTAGCAGATCCTCAATAAATAGGAACAATTCCTGTATTATTATTGACATTGGAAAGCTCCCATGCTTTCTAAGGAATTGGCGTGACTAAGAGAGACTAGGTACATACACTCAGACTGTGCTGTAGAGCAAATTACTCAGTGAACAGTCAAAAGTATTTAGATAAAACATTTTGTCTTCAATGCCCTAGCATCAATTGTTAAAACACACACACACACACACACACACACACACACACACACACACACACACAACAATGGGGGGAATGGGGGGAAAATCCTGGCAAGGGGACAAGTTTGGAGAATTGTCTGAAAGCGGTCATTGTGTTCAGGTGGCCTGGCAGGCTACTGTAAACAGGAGAGATAGCTGTGAGGAGGAAACCAGAGCCCATTGTGGGCCCATAAAATGGATGTCTTTTCAACTAAACAGATTGCTATCAGTCTAACAGAGGGACTCAGGTTCCTTTCTGCGGGGCCATTTCCTTTACTGAGTGTCTGTAAGAACCACCCAGGCGGGTGTTTCTCAGGACAGCAGGCTTTTAGGTCAAATAGAAAGCCTGGGAGTGCCTGAAAAAGCCCGGCACAGGCGGGTAGTGACGCACGAGCTGGATGACATCACCCTCCCTGCTGCCGGTGGCGTGGAGGCTGCGGTGCCCGGATTTGTGCAGCTTCTCTCGCGTGGGAGCACCAGCAGCCAGGACCACAGGGAAGAGCTTTGTGCTGACATAGCTGAAGGCTTCCCGGCTGAGAACCGCCCGCCCCTTCGTTCATTTCAGAAGCTGGGACATCCTCCACGCGTTGTCAAACTCCCGCAATCCAGGATGGACAAGACCCAAGAGCCCCCGGCCATGACTGTCCACCTGCTGGCCAGCTCTGGGCAGGGTGCGCTCCTGCAACAAGCTCTGGACCAGCTCCTGGGCTGCCTTTGCCCAGAGGTCCGTCTCTTTATGGTGTCAGAGCGGGTCAGTGCCGTGAAAAACTATGACAAGTGCCACCCCAAGCGGTCCCGGTTCCCAGGGATGTCTGTTCTGCTCTTCCTGCACCACAGCCGCGGAGAGGAGCGGCTGCTTCGAGTTCTCCACTTGCTGCGGCAGTGGCCCTGGCAGTGCTACCCCACCCTGAGCCTGCAGAGCGGCCCGTGTCCCTACAGTCTCGCGGGCCAGGAGTTCTACACTCTGGACAACCACATGCCCGTCTGGGGCGTGAGGCAGGTGCACTGCGGCACCGAGGTCCTGCGGGTGACGCTCTACTGCACCTTTGATAACTACGAAGATGCCATCAGCCTCTACGAGATGATCCTGCAGAGGGAAGCCACCCCGCAGAAGAGCAACTACTGTTTCTTCGTGCTCTACGCCACCGAGAGCTTCGCCCTGCAGCTGTCCCTGAAGCAGCTGCCCCTCGGAATGTCGGTGGACCCCAAAGAGTCGTCGGTACTGCAGTTCAAGGTCCAAGAGATTGGCCAGTTAGTGCCTCTCCTCCCCCATCCGTGCGTCCCCATCAGCCGCACCAGGTGGCAAACGCAGGACTACGATGGCAACAAGATTCTGCTTCAGGTATCTCTGTTTTGCCTCTGCGACCTGGTAGACACACATGGGATGGTGTGATTTTACACTCAAGGTGGGCCTGAGAGATGATTGAATGTG
The DNA here is from genome assembly GCF_000147115.1 of Myotis lucifugus. NCBI lineage: Eukaryota > Metazoa > Chordata > Mammalia > Chiroptera > Vespertilionidae > Myotis > Myotis lucifugus. The sequence goes on along the minus strand of NW_005871051.1, from coordinate 22,355,824 downwards.
GGGTTCTCAGCCTAGGTTGTGTTTAAAAACCACTGGGGAGTTTTAAAAAATTCCCAGGACATGCCCTAACGGGTTTGGCTCAGTGGATAGAGCGTTGGCCTGCGGACTGAAGGGTCCCAGGTTCGATTCCGGTCAAGGGCATGTACCTTGGTTGCGGGCACATCCCCAGTGGGGAGTGTGCAGGAGGCAGCTGATTGATGTTTCTCTCTCATCGATGTTTCTAACTCTCTATCCCTCTCCCTTCCCTCTCTGTAAAAAATCAATAAAATATATTTAAAAAAAAAAACAAACAAAAACCCAGGACAGTAAGATGAGAATCGCCAGGGGCACCCAGGCCTGCGCATTTCTTAAAAAGCTCCTCGGATGATTCTTCTAATATGTAGCATGTAGTGGTGTTGAGAGTCACTGATCTTGTAAAATCCCCCTCATGGGACAGATAAGCAAGTTCAGACTCTGTGGACAGACAGCTGCTTCTGAACCATTTGCTGATCGACTGCTTGTTCTCAGGAAACAAGTTTGTCTCTTCAGAAAGTATGTATATTCCAGAAGCTAGATTGCTGTAAACAAGCATGCATTTCTTTTCATTTTATCAACAGACATGGAGCTAAGTTCATCCTTATGTCCTTTTTAGCCATTAAAATAAAGGAACATAGTCTTTCATGAAGTAATTCATTTTCTTCTTCTATAGCATTTCTTGAAGTCTGCTTTCTCATTTCTAAGTCTCTCAACTGCACTCACTCGGACTCTGTTCCTCTCTCTTTGTCTTGCTCATTTTCTTTCCATTCTCCATCCCTGTCCCTAATCTACCCCACACCTAGTCTCTCTCTCTCTCTCTCTCTCTCTCTCTCTCTCTCTCTCTCTCTCTCTATTTCTCTCCCATTCCCACGCTCTCACTCTCAATAGTTCGGCTTATGCTGCCTTGGAAGAACACGGGTGGGCATTCCTCTGAAGGCTGCTATAGGATAGCAGGGTAATATCAGTGGTTTGGGTTAATCAGTTAAAATAATCAGTTAATTGAAAGAAACTGATTTCAGCTCTTAAGTAAGCAAGCCTGGCACTGTGTGGGGGCTGCTTACTATCTCTATAACTCATTTCCTTGCTATTTCTCCCTCCTCCGTTTGGAGAAATCCTTTTTGCTATCTCTTGGAACCACGTTCAGTAAAAGACAATATTATTTTCCCTGGATGATGTCAGTCTGCCCCTTAAAAGCTTAATCATTTTTCAGTGATGTATATTTTCTTGTTTCTGAAGTGTTTAGAATCAGTTGAGTGACAAGTGATCTTCCTGTTCATCGAGATAGTTGCTACTGTTCCCTGACACCTGAAAAAAGCTAGCTCTCAATTTGTAACATTTTACAAGCATTTCTTAGAAAGATGGGGTCTAAATGATCAGAATTTTTACAAGTGCGTTTCAATTTATTTATTTTGGCAGGAGGCGCTTTGTTCTCCCTCAAGGGATATATCTCCACCACTCAGCATTGTTTCTTCTAAAAATGCCTCATTCCAACTGCACACATCTGCATTTTTGTTTTAATAATGTTGTACTCACTTTTGCCATATGGTCTAAGGAGTTTAGAATTTTCTTTTAAAAAAGAAAGTTGACATTTCCTCCTCTTAAAAAGATTGGAGAAATGGCCAGCCATGTGATAAAATCACTTTTAATTTTCTTGATAATTAAAATACCTAATGTCAAATAATTAGAGGCCTAATTTATAGGTTCTACATTTCTATGTGCAAAATTTTACATTTTGGGTATTCAGCTTTATTTATTTATCCAACAGATATCTAGTGGTTGTTTACCATGTGCTAGGCACTGTGCCAAGTACTGGAAATACAGTGATGAAGACATATACAATCCCTCTCCTCTAGACATCCAAGTCTGGAGGAATATCCAGAGAAGTAAGCAGGCAAGTGCAAAACAGTGTGGTATATGATATGGAAAGTATAGGCTGGTAGGAGAGGTAGCAATAGTATTAATTACGATGATATACCCAACTCATATTTAGCACTACTATGCCCCAGGCACTATTATCACTTAATCCTCTCAGAAACTCTGTGACACTGACACTTAGTTATCTCATTTTATAGATGAGGAAACAAGGGCACAGGAAGATTAGGTAATTTGTCTGAAGTCCCCCAAGTAATAAATGGCAGAGCCAATATTTAGGGGCATCTAACTCAGATTCAGTGATATCAAGAAGTCTTCCAAGAGAAAATGATGTGTAAGCTTGGAGTTGACAATGAGTAGGAGTTTTTAGGAGAAAAGATTAGAGGAGACATATCTCAGACAGAGGGAATAATATACACAAACTCTGGCATTAGGAAAGAACAAACAATGTCCAGCAAATTGAAAGAAGTTCAGGTTTGATCGGTGGAGCTTGAAAGGCAGGAAGTGGTGAATTATCAGGCTGGAGTAAGAAGGGGCAGACTGTGTTGAGTGCGGTAGGCCATCCTAAAGGGCTAAGACTTAATCTCAAGAAGAGTAGGAAGCCCTTAAAGCAGGAGGGTGACATGATCACAACTGCTTCAAACTCCTCTGGTGGTGAAGTGGGGAAGGGATTATTTAAATGAGGTGTGCAGCCCGCTGGTCGTGAGTTTGACATGCTTGGATTAGAGGGAGGTAAGAGCATCCATGGGGAATCCCTTCAGATGGCTGTTGCAGTGATTCAGATGAGAGATGATGACAGCCTTAGGGTTAATGGCGGTGGGCATGGAGAGGATCTGAGAGATCTTTGGAAGGTAGAGTCCATGGGAATGGTGACATTGGGGATAGAAAAAGGAAGATGATGCTCTTACCTGGGTAACATGGGCTCATGTTGTCATCATCTGAGACAAGAAAAAGAGTAAATGGAACAGATTTAGTGTGAGGAGGGAGGTGACATCAATTTTGAAATGTGGAGTTTGAGGAGCTGGGGCCTTGGGTAGATAGGTATGAAGCTTAAGAGACAGATCTGAGTTGTAGTTATACTTTTGGGAGCCTTTGTCATTTAGATAATCATGAAGACATGGGTGTCAATGGGATTGCCATGGGAGAGTGTGTAGAGTGAGAAGAGAAGAGGGCCCAGGTTAGCATTGAAGAACTAACAAGCTAACAGAGGGAAAGCCTCCTTCAGTGGACACTGAGAAAGGATGGATGGACAGGAAGCAGAAAATTTAGAAGAGAAAGAAAAGGAGGTATTGATATTCAAGAGCAGATGTAGTTGGAGAACTGAGCTGAAGGTCAGAGATGGCCTGAGAGTGCTAGGTTTAAAGTGAGTCTTTCAGAGGTGGGGCATTTTAAGACAATAAGGCCCAGTAAAGGGGCCATGGGATGCATGAGCAGAGCTGAGAAGAGGGAGGCACTGGGCTGGCTCAGCAGGACACAGTGACTTCCAATCTGGCTCAGGCAGGTACTTCCTGGACGCCCTGAGATGTCTTGGTGCTGGTTGTGGCTTCAAGACCAATTTTGTTCTGTTCTGAAATTGCTTAGGGGGTTAGGGGAACTAACGTGGGCTTCTCTTTTTGTTCATGGTTGTTAAAAAATTACATAAAGTCCCCAAGAAACAAACGTACAGATTTGCCCATTTTTACTTCTGAAAAATAAAAAAGGAAAATGAGATAACTGAGTAGTTTTCCTTCAAATATCACAGACACATTCATTGTTTGGCTGTTGAAAATTTGGTCCCAGAAGTTAACATCTGTTAATGTTTCATACCATGCATTGAAAGATAATCAATTAGAAAATGAACCCTTAAAAGAAACCATCAACACAAAATGCTGGTGAGGATGGGGAGTAATCGAAACTATCATTCACTGCTGGTGGGAATGCAAAATAGCACAATCACTTTAGAATATAGTTTGTCACTTTTGTACAAAAGTAAACACACTCTTACCATAAGATCCAGCAATTGTACTTGCTGGTATTTACCCAAATGAGGATGGATTTCCTCCACCAGGTTGGGCAGTCTAATACCAACCCCGAGTGATTTCTGAATATGGAAATAACCAGGCCTGTTTCCATTCCCAGAAGAAAAGACTTCATTGGATCAAATACAAAGGTAGATATGATGTCAAAGATGGCAGCATAGCATTTTGAAGGATCGTGTTTATTGCTTCTATTCAATTCACCCGACTTATTGAATGTCGGTTATGGGCATGGCCTAGCAGAGGGTGACTAGAACAGTCTATTCTTAGCATGTAGTGACCAGATAACATCGGTTACATTTGTTCATCTTTACTCTGTCCGGTAGATCCAATCGAATCCAGGACTTGGTGTTAGGAACAGCGAGCTTTCCTTTCTGAATGGCAACCCCGAGGCTGACATGCTTCCCCAGGGATCCAGGGTGACCCCGGTCTCCACAAGGAGGACCCTAGAGCTGAGAAGGCGAAGGAGCCGGGGCAGAAGGTTCAAAGCGGCTTCTCTGGAATTTCCGGAGTCCAGTGGGAGCCCAGCATCAGACAGCTCTCGTGGCACCTTGTGGAGAAGCCCTAGCTGCTCATCCCAGGTCAGCAGCCCAGCTACAGATGCCCAACTGCCTCTGTGTTCTTCCCACCTTGAACCCGGAGCCAGAATGAAGGTCTTTGGTTGGGAAAACGGCTTTGAGAAGCTGGAGGCAGAGACCAATGTCGACACAGGGCGCACCGTGGTCAACTCTGAACCCAGGAAATCATTTCTGAGCAGGTTTCCGAGGGATCTGCAGACCAGCCAGCCACCACCAGCCTCCTCCTTAGGGGCAGCTGCCTCCAAAAACAACAAAAACTTGAAGGAAAGCATCCATCCTTTGTCACTTGCTGGCCAACGGGACCTTGATGCAAGGAAGATAATCTCAAAATGTCTTCATCTGCCAGTTCAGGGTGAAGAAAAAGAAGGAGAAGAAGAATTCTTTATATAGTATAAAACAATGTGGTTTTCTAAGATACAAGATCAAATACAATGTTCCAGAAATGGAGCACTCTTTCTTGTTCATCTGAGGGGGCCTGTATGCTAGCCATGCACAGGTCTGTATTGCTTTTATTTGTTCAAAGTCTAATGGTGTTGTAAGTGGTTGTTTGCAGGCATGGTCATGGTCATAGACACACTAACCCAGCACCTATCAGGATAATTGCATTGTATGGAAATGAGTTGAATGTGTTTTGCAATGTTGATTAGTGTATGTAATTTGGTTTTAATTTTTACTGGGGTTGCATAGCTCATCCCCCTGGACAGCATGGGCTATTTATTCTTTAGTGTTTTAATTTTTATGTGACCTCCTTTTATAACTAGGCCCTGTTCACCACATACCCTCTAGTGATTTAAGTTGTTTGCATCTGGAATGAGTTAACATGCAAAGTGTTTTGAAAATTAGGAATAATTAATTGTTTTCTGTTTAATGAGCAGAAGCACTGGAAGCCCAAAAAAAAAAATCAGGTTAAAAATGAAAGCTAGGGTTTCCTGCTCCTCCATTTCTCACTTGTTTCTGCACTACTCCAGTAGGACCAGAGGCTCTCGCTACTAACCAGAGAGGAATGTCACATGATTGGGTGATTAGAGATCTCCACAGAGCATTGGTTGGGTTATTGGAGCAGAACTTGGGTTCATCTGGCCATGTTTGAATTCCTAAATTCTTTTGCAATATTCATTCATTCAACAAATATTTACTAGGCACCTAAGTTTGAATCAGACATTGATATATGGTATACATACATTCTGTGGCCATCAAATCAAAAGTGATTATGGTTCCACCAGTTTGATAAATCCATCCTGTCAACTCAAGAATATATTGAAGTCCAAATTTATTCCTCTAGGAACTTTTTCCATAATTCATTCTCAAAGTTGCTGCACAAGGCTGTGGAAAGCATTCACAACCTGCAGATGGAGACTGGGAAAATTATGCATTGCAATTATAATCATAATAGACAAATTCTCAATTGCTCATACGCTGCATTTCTTTTTTCGGTTGGGTCTATACCACATTTTAAAAAGTCTGAGGTCTGTGTGTTTTAGTTAAGTTATAAGGTTATTCTTTTTTTATTATATATATGTATTTTATTTTTCAATTACAGTTTATAGTTAATTTCAGGTATACAACATAGTGGTTATACAATCATATACTTTACAAAGTATTCCTCCAATATTTCCAGTACCCACCTGGCACCATACATAATTATTGCAATATTATTGACTACATTCCCTATGTTTTACTTTATATCCCTGTTACCATTTTTTAATTACCAATTGGCACTTTTTAATATCTTCACCTTTTCACCCAGTTCCCAAAACCCTCTCACCTCTGGCAATCCCCAGTCTGTTCTCTGCATCTAGGAGTCTGTTTCTGTTTTATTTGTTTATATTGTTCTTTTGATTCCACATATAAGTGAAATCATAGGGCATTTGTCTTTCTCTGACTGATTTATTTCACGTAGCATAACACTCTCCAGGTCTAACCATGTTGTTGTAAATGGTAAGATGTCATTCTTTTTTATGGCCTAGTGATATTCCATTGTATAATATGTACCACAGCTTGATAAAGTTATTCTATTTTATGAACTTCCTTCTCCAAGACAGGTGTTACATAAGACTTCAAATGCTGATTAACTAGGTCTTTGGGAGACCTGGCTACTTAGTCCACCCAACTGGGGAGAAGGGTGTGCTCAGACCAAAGGACGATTCTTATGGCAGCAAGACTGGGCTGCGTTCGGGGTGCTCTGCCCAGCGTAGGGTACAAACGAATGACAGTTGCTGATGGACAAAGACATGACTTCTAAATTGATTTTTTGGGGTCGTTACAACATCAATATATTCTCATTCTTGTTTTTTTTCTTCCCCTCAGATTAAAGGTAGATCTTAAAAAGTGGATGAAGAACTTAACTTTGGTATGGTTTTCTATAATAACATTTAAAAAATGAAAGTCTTATTTAAGTTGAACTGTTGAGCTTCTTTGAAAAGCCCAGCAGGGGGGGGGGTGTTCTGACATTTCATTCCCACCTTTAACAGGTTACCTAAATTTCTTTAACATAATACATGGGTAAGAATATAAGTGCATGGAAATCATGAGAATATTGCAAAATTTGAATGAGTACCTTATAAAATTGACTTGTAAAATAAAACACTCTTCAAATATCACCTACTCTATTCTGCTCAACGTAGGAATCCAATTTACAGCGTGATAGGTTGAAAATGCCAGTGGGTGAGGTGGGAGAGGCCCAAATTTTGGTTTCAAGCTTTAAAATTTACTATTTATGTGACCTTGAACTGTCAGCCTCTTTGATCCCCTGTTTCCTTAACTATAGTAAGGAAAGGTTGTTAGAAGAATCAAGATTATGTATATGAAAGCATTTGGATATTGCCAAGCATTATGAATATGCAAGACGGTATTAGTACAGGGTCCTTCAGACCCACACTTTTAAAATGTCATGGCGACAAAGGATTTTTTGAAATAGGTTTTAGTAAAATCAATGATACAATAAAAATATAGTGATATAATGATTACAAATAAAAGAAACCTTTCTAATATTATTAGTATGAGTGCCATTTATTTTCATCTACTGAAGAAGAGAATTATAGATAGAATTCAAGTAGATCCTAAAGCTCAAAAGAGGTTATATGAAAGGGGTTAACTATACACTAATTTAATCCAATTTATCAAATCAGACTCTTAACTATAATGATACTGTATTCCCTAAAATGTAAAATGTATCACTTTTAAAATCTGAGTGGCTCCTGTTGATCAGATTATTTTATTTTCTCTTATAAGGGTTGCATTGCAGTTGCCTGGCTATTTTTAACCTTATTAATAGTGTTTCACACTTTTTTGCAAGCATTATTTAGAGATTGCTAAAAATTGATAGAAATGGTAACTTTTGCAAACTTGTGACAGGGTTTGTTGGTTGGGGGAAGCAGAGCAGAGGATTTGGGGTGCACACACCTTGACTTAGGAAGGGGCATAGACCAGCACCTCAGCTGCACCCCATCCACCCTCTGCTCTGATGGGACTTTGTCCAGGGGTCCTGGTCCCTCTACCACTCCCCCAAATCTGCTCACTGCATCCAGTTATGCTCGGAGATGCTGATGGCACAGACAGTAATGGAGAGAAGTGTGGGAGAAGGGGAGACCCTTTGTTCCTCCCAGAGGAAGATGGAGAAAGGGGAAGGGGAGCACGAGGGAAGGCTGGAACCACAAGCACACACCCCATGTTCTATTGATGAGAACCTTCTAAATTTCATGTCAAGTTATAACAAAAAGGAATGCCTGAAATAACTTAATTCTGTCTCCCTTTCTTGTATCTTCTAAGACCTCATGTTTGTTTTTTTCTCTTTTCCTTCTCTTTCCATTCCCTTCCCTCCCTTCCACCCCTTCTCTCTCCTCCTATTTTTTTTATGTGTGTGCATGAATTTGATACTCTCTTTATTCTTCCCGGTTTTAAAAAACACTTTGTCTTTGCAGCCTCTCCCAGAGTTCCTCAGGGGCTGACTGTAGCTGCAGCTTCTAAACAGGCCCCTTGGCTAAGCTCTGAGAGACAGGAACAAGAGACCCTTTTCTGAAGAAATTCTCCCATTTCCAGGTTATCCCCAGGGTTCTGATCTGGGGCACTAACCCAGCATCCCTTAGAAACAAGCTGGCCTCCCTCCACACTTTCTCTTTTCACGCCTACTAAACCTTTCTCTGAGGTCTGAGATGGTTCTGGAACAATTTTAACGATTGGCTATGGTATGTGATAGCAAAACAAAAGACACTATGGCTCCAGCAAGCACATAATTAGGATTTATGTTAAGAATTTCATCCTGTTAAACTTTATTCTCAAATATATTATTTTAAAAGTCTAGTTATTCCAGAGAATCTTGATGAGGTCTCTGCTTAGCATGAGAAGAAATGTATTATTTTCACAAATTCCATGTTGACCAGATATGTTTCTGAGATGTTTCTTTTAAAGATAATAATTCTAAAGAGGAACAGTATTACCAAATCTGAGCTGATGATAATGGCTGGCCTGGGCAGCGCCTGCTACATGTGAGGTGCTCTTGTATTTCGATCTTTACATCAATCCTGTGAGGTGGGTGCTATGATTACCTCCATTTTACAGATGAGAAAACGGAGGCACAGAGAGATCAAGATCCTAACCAGAACTGCTCAGTGAGTAAGTGTCATGGCTGGGCTTAGAGCCCAGGCTGTCTGGCTGGAGTTTGTGTCCCTAACCACTATCCAACCCTGCCCCTCGAAGTGGGGTGCAGGGAGGGAGAGCTCAGTTTCAGCATGTGCCCATAGCATCTCCACACTGTGTGCCTGGCATATCACCCTGGTTTCCTTTCTGCCCCCACTTGTTCTGTCTGCCCCAGACCTGCTTAGATATGAGGTTGAAATGCCTGTCACAGGGGAGCTGACTAGATGACATCCTATTGGAGCAACCCCAGCTTCCAGCCCTTAGCCCAGCACCAGGACCAGAGTAGATGTTCCACAGTAAAAAAATTTACAAAGATTTTGTTCAGTGGATACACAGCAAGGGGACACAGATGAGGCTTCCATTTTCTAGATGCCAGCAGTAAGAGACTGTCCTACTGGAGGGCTGCCATAACCAGATTCCACAGGCTGGGTGGTTCTAACAGCAGACATTTATTTTTCTCACAGTTCCAGGGGCTGGGAAGTCCAAGATCAAGGTGCTCACATGGTCGAGTTCTGGTGAGAGCTCTCTTCTTGCTATGGAGAGAGAGAGAGAGAGAGAGAGAGAGAGAGAGAGAGAGAGAGAGCGCTCTGTTGTATCTCTTATAAGGGCACTAATCCCATTCACAAGGGCTCCATCCTCATGACCTAATTACCTTCCAAAGCCCCCACCTCCGAAGACCATCACCCTGGGGGTTAGTTAAGGCTTCAACATATGAATCTGGGGAGACACATTCATTCCATAACAGAGATGAACCCTATCATTCCTGTCTGTCCTAAGTGCCAGTCTCCTTCTGCCAGCCCCTCGTTTCATTAGCCTTTCCTCCATTTCTCAGGTGTGCAGTTTTCCTCCATTGCCTGTTGACTGCAGACCTATCTCAGCTTGCAACAGTTCCCTCCTCATCTCGTCTATCCTTTTAGTGTATTGCTGCACTTCTCTCTCATGGTCTCTGCTGCTGTGTTCTCTGAACCTCACTCCAAGGTTTGGCCTCCCTCATCCACTCCACAAGCATGTCCTGGCCACCAGATCCCTGCATCTCTTTCCTTTATGTCCAGGACCTTGTCCAGGCTCCCAGAGCCTCAGCCAGTGAGCCTCACATCAAAGGATCCAATTTTGTCTTCAAGAGACGAAGCCACAGGAGACAGTCACAGCAGAAATGATGCTGCTGCTCTCATCACAAGGGTGTTTGAATTCCCGCAGGCATGGATCATGGTTGATTCAAGTTTACATCCATTATAAGTCACGGTCCTTTTTATATCCCTCTCACAGGATAATATTCACATCTTGGAATTTTCTCTGCTTCGGTCTAAGTCACAAAACTAAGTGTGACTGAATTTCAACAGGACTTTTTAATGAGGTGTGTAAATGCTTCCCTTGTTTTTCTCCCTGAACCAGTCTGACATCAGTGGGCACTATTGTGACACAATCGAGTCACCGGGGTAATCTCCAAACTGTGTTTGTTCTGCTTCATCCTGAGAGAGGAAAAGGGGGTATTTTAAAATTAATGTATGTTCAGGAAATTTCCCCAAAGACGTTTTAGTGGGAGGCAGAGCCCACCTGAAACACATTCCATCTGCACCTCTCTGACTTGGGCATAAGACAGAGACTCAACCAAAAAGGTGTGTCCTTCCTGGAGTTTTGATGCTTCCCCGGGGGTAGGAAGCCTTCCTTAGGGCAGCAGCACTCTGGTCCCAGAAAGAGTGATGTCAGCCTTTGGCCATGGAGCCCTGAGTCCACACTGGCCCAGGGCCTGATTTTGGCTGTAATTCTGTCAGTTCACACCCCCTCCCCTTTTTTTGTTCTTGTGCATTTTCTGAGACCAGTTCTCCAGCCTTCTGATAAATTCATTCCCAGTTTGAGTCAGCGAGGATCAGTTCTGTTCTCACACCAAATCACTGAGATTGACACGGAATGAAATACTGATAGAGGTTAAAGCCAAGAACAAAATTGGGGCACTGTATTAGGGAATTGAATTTTCAAAGGGATATACAAAGATGTTAAAAGCTGTTTGTTTGGGGACTCAGTGTCTCTTTAAAGTTCTCTTGTCTTTCTCTGATTCTTTTGACTCTTTTCTTTCTGGGTCGCTTCTTTCTTCTCCCTCATGGCTGTGACAGTAAGAAGACCTGCTCTCTCCCCTTTATGAGTCTAAGAAGGAAGTAAGATGGGACCACTGTGGGAGGGGAGGTGCTTTTTGAAAAGCAGGTCAGACTCCAGACTTTTGTACAGGCTAGACAAAAAGATGTGGTCTGGCCTAGGTCAGCTGGACAGGGCCTCATAGTAGTTAGAGTCCTTTCATTTATAAGCAAGAGAGACTGAGAATTAATTTATACAAAAAGGGGAAAGAAGAAAAGCTACTGAGTCACTTTAATTAACAGAAGTCGTCAGGGGACCACAGCCCCAGCATCACATCCCACTAGCAGAGCCCCCTAGTGGACAGAGGAAGACTTCTCAGAGATCCTAGAAGAAAATTCCCAGGGAGGTCTCTGATTGGTTTGTGCTGAATCACATGAACCAATCACTGTGTATGGGTGATGGGGTTCTCTGATTGGTGAAGCTGTGGATCTTTGTCTATCTGTGTGAATGAGAGCTGGATGGTGGGGATTACAGGGAGGGAGTCAGCCCCACTTGAGTAACATGTAGGTCCTGCATAGGAAAGAGGCTTTTTTTTTTTTAATTAATCAGAAGAAATGAAAAGAGATGTTTGGCAGGCAACAAAAATAGGTATCCACTCTGGGCCCAAACTTTAGCTGGTAACAAAAGAAGAGCACCCTCTGCATTGTCCCTCTGAGGGAGACCTTGGGTGCTGCTCCTGTCACCTCTTCCTTGCAAAGAATTTGCTTTTGAAAACATGACACCTTCCAGCATCTGGCCTCCATCAGTCTGCTTTATTTACTTTAGAGTTTGTATTAGTTTCCTCGAGCTGTTGTAACAAATGACCACAAACGCCATAGCCTAAAACAATAGAAAGACCATAATCTCTGACAGTACTAGAAGCCACAAGTCCAAAATTAAGGTGATGGTGGGACCAACCTCCTTGTGGAGGCCCAAGTGGAGAGTCACTCCTGCCTCTTCCAGCTTTTCCAGGCCCTGGCTGCAAAACTCTCTAAGCTCTGCCTCCTAATTCATCTCACCTTCTCATCTTTACGTCGCTTTTTGTCTCTTCTAGGGACACTTGCTATTGGATTTAGAGCTCATTGGATAATCCAGGATGATCTCATTTCAAGATCATTAACTTAATTACATCTGCAAAGACTGTTTTACCAAATAAGATCTTAGTCACAAGTTCTTGGGGCTAGGATCTTGACATATCTTTTTACTATTCAACCCATTACAGAGTCCTTATAATTATGTGATTTTTTTTCTGGGTTAATTTAGTTATTTATTTGTATTGTCTGACACTCTCCATTCACCCACCCTACTTCTCTCTCTCTCTCTCTCTCTCTCTCTCTCTCTCTCTCTCTCTCTCACACACACACACACACACAAATATAAATTCTGTCAGAGTTAGTATCTACCTGTCATTTTCATAATTGTATTCATAAACCCTAAAACAGCACCAGAACCAGATTAGGTGCTCAGTTAGTGTTAGTTGATTGAATGAAAGTATTGATCTCCTTGGATTGTATCTCATAAGCATTTTTGCATACGTTTGTTACTGTTCTTAACCATTGTATTAGTGTTGGGCAACATGCTTCTCTACCTCTCATTTAATACACACTCCCCCTGATGCCTTTTCCTTTATGTTGGGTGATCATTTCCATCCTTTAATTCAGAGAAACAAAATTTATGTGCCACAATATTGTGATAGATGCTGCCCAAGGAATTAATGGTAGAAAAGACATGGGTAAATACACATTGCATAACTTTAGTTTTATTTTTATTGCCTGTTCAGCTGTAAATGTTTTTAGCTTTCCCTCCTCTTCCCAATATTTTTCTCATCTCAACTTACAGGTTAAGCTAGCAATTCTTGGACAATGTGTGCTCAGAACCTTTAAGTTTTGGGTTTTTGTTGTTGTTTAATTCACTTTCTTCAATTTTTATTTTCTTAAGTTGGCCCTGGACAGTTGAGGCATGAAAGAGGCTTCCAATGGACACTAGCTAACCTGGTTCCAATAGGCTGATAAATAGCAGGCTAAAGCCTGTTTTTGACCACCTTAAATCTAATTTTAAAAATAGTAATTAACATACTCTACCACCTGAGCAGCCACCTCATCGGTCTGAAATAGCTACTGGGAAGAAGTATTAATGGAGTAATTTCTATTGAGACACTTCTTAGCTTCAGAGATAATTAAATGGCAGGTGATGCCCCACAGCTTCTAGGGTCACCCGTGTAGGCGTGGAGGGTTTCGAATCGCCTCTGCACAAGTCTTTCTGGAGCCCCGACCACCATCAGCACAGGGCTGGACACTGAGGAGCTGTTTGCCTGGCTCAGGACCAGAGGGATTGAAATCAATTCTTGCAGCTTTCTCATGAGAGGAGAGTTCTCACATTGTTGAAGCTAGTCGTCAGTGTGCACCAGAGAACCAGGGTTCAATTACTCTTCACATGGCTGTGCTAAATGAGCAAGCTTTAAAGGGGCCCACAGACACCACAAAAATGTTCCCCAAGTGCAAAAGCATGAAAACATAACCGCCTCGCTGTAGATGCTGCCCTACAAAGCCCAGCACAGGATTCCTCAGGAATGAAAACCAGGCTGGGAGCAGATCGCGAGATACATAATTAGAGAGTGAAGCACCTCCTTGAATGGTTACTCGCCAGTTTTCACCACAGCGGTGCCGGCCAGAGTTTGCTTTCAGTCACACCCATGAAAGTCTCGGTGAGGCTGAGTAATTTAATGTGTGACTTGACTTTGCAGTATTTACAGTTTGCATGTAAAAAGGAGATATTCCAATGAGGCAATGGAAATCCACATCATAAAGAAATTTTCCCCCTTCTGTTGTGAGCACAATTTAACAAAAATGTAATTGTGTCCTGGGCTTCCTTCCTTCCTCCCTCTGTCTGTCCCTCCCTCCTTCCCTTCCTTCCTTTATTATTATTATTATTACTAGAGGCCCAATGCATGAAATTCGTGCAAGGGGCTCGGCCCTCGCAGCCCCGGCTTCTTCCGGAAGGTCGTTTGGCTGTCCAGTCTAATTAGCATATTATGCTTTTATTATTATAGATTATTATTATTATTATTAGTTTATTTTGGGCAGTCTTTATTAAGTCAGAGAAGTGCTTTTCTACCACCTCTGGAATTGAATATGCTGGATCCCATTGAGTCACACTACAGACTGGCATAATTTCTGTCCTACATTGGACTAAAGTTAAGATGATGAATTTCTGTGCCTGTGTGGGTGTTTAAGGTTACTTTTATGGAAAGCCTACAGAACTGGGTGAAAGTAGAAAGGTACCTAGTGAAATCAACTAGCATCCTCTGGGCTGTCACAAGGCGCTGTTACCAGTTCCTCATTCCAAGTGGAGTGAAGGGGAGGGGCGAGGAGGAGAGAGATTTTAAGATTTATTAAGAGAGCAGTGCCAGAGCCTCAGTTTTTACACGAAGGCAAAAGCTCTGCCTCTTTAAGTCGATAGCTCTGTAGTGTCCGCTTAACTACCCCTGGGTCACAGTTGCCCAAAGATGTAGCCAGGTTATGGCCACAGGCGGAGCGAGCGACTGGAGAGCCGGGGGGGGGGGGGGGGGACTGTTGGTGCGGTTCTGGGTTCAGTCTGTCTATAAGAGAAACTGGAGGGAGGAAGGAGTGCTGTGTCTGGGCGGGAGATTTTATTATGCAGACCAGGGAAGGCCAGGGCAAAGGAAAAAGTGAGCCTGCTGGGAGAAAGCCAATCGCAGGAGCATGAGTGGGGACAGGAACAGGTCCAAGATCTCACTCTCGGTTGCCTATGGCCATGGCCACAGAACCTCTTGTTTAGTGTGACAAGGGCTGAACCAGATTCCCCGACTCTCTGAGGATGAGATGCCCAGGGTACAAGTGTAGGACCCTGAGCATCTCAGACATGGTGCCTCAGCCAACAGGGGCTCAGAACCAGAGCCCTCTGGCTTTGGGCCTGGAACCAAGGTAAGGCCTTTGAAGAAAAAAAAAGTGAGACTGGGGTGTGTGTGTGTGTGTGTGTGTGTGTGTGTGTGTGTGTGTGTATCTGTCTGTCTGTCTATCTCCCTAGGGCAGTGGTCGGCAAACTGCGGCCCCTTGAGTGTGGCTCTTCCACAAAATGCCACTTGCGGGCACGCATGTACAGTGCGATTGAAACTTCATGGCCACACTCAAGGGGCCAAAGAGTCGCATGTGGCTCGAGAGCCGAAGTTTGCCGACCATATGTCTTTAGTAGGATAACAATAATCATGAGACCTCAATATGTGTGAGGACTGTTCACAATTCAAGATTTTTTTCATGTACAATTCAAGTTCTAAGATTTTTACATATGTGAACTCATTTAATCTTCATAATAACAGCACAAGGGAGGTACTAACTTAACAAATGAGGAATCTGAGGCAAACAGAGTGAAAGTAACTTCTATAACTAGTAAGTGGGGCCCAGGCCGTCCAACTCCGAATTCCTGACTCTTCATTAGCTCACATATGTGGTCGGCTGAGCAATGGCCCCAAACATATCTATTCCTGATCTCTGGAATCTGTGAATGTTGCCTGACGAGGGGAAAGGGACACTACAGAGGTGACTGAGGGTCGTGGGATGGGACATTGTTCTGGACTATCTGGTGGGCCCCAAAGTAATCACAGGTGTCCTCACGAGGAGGAGGAAGGAGGAGGGAGATTTGACCACAAAAGGTAATGTGAGACGGAAACAGGGAGAAGAAAGGTGATGTGATTCCAGGAAGGAGTCAGAAGCCAAAAAATGCCAGTGGCTTGCCTTGTGACACCTTGATTTCGGCCCTGTCAGAGACGCATTTCAGACTTCTGGCCTCCAGGATTATACGATAATAAATTAAGGTGGTTTAAGTCACTAAGTTTGTGGTAACTTGTTATAGCAGCCATAGCTAACTAATACACCATGATTCTCAACTTTCTTCACAGAGACACAGAGAGATGATATCTTCAGGGGGAGCATGTGTCCACTCACATCGGACACCCTCAACTCCCACTAAACTAACTAGTGTGTGTCTGTGTGTCTGTGTGTGCATGTGTGCATTTTGTGATGGCAAGGCGTAATAAATACATGCTATGAGTATGTGATGTGATTCAGTAATATAAGAGTTCTCAAAATTCATGTTTTAAGAAAATGTACTAGTAAAATCACTAAACAAATACTCTGTTTTAAACCTTATTACTGTGACTTCACATAGAATATTAACAAGTAGGTAGTATTAGTGAATAAACATATGTAACCCTGGTTTGATTGTGTGTAATGATATACATGATTGTTTGCTCATTAGCTTGGTTTGGTGCTTGTTAAAGGCCCCTGACAGCCACGGAGATGCTCACAGCATTATTCTGACCTCCAGAAATGTAAGTGGAGATGCCCTACATGTGCTTTTTCATCTTCCCATGTATCCATGGTTAGAAGGAGAAGGAAACAACTATAAAAGCACAAGTGACAACTCAGCACATGAACTGCAGCCCACCGATGGGGCTGAGGTCGGGGGCATTTCCATTCTACCAGCGTAAATGGCATCCTCTTTACTCTTGTTCAGAGAGATAGTCAGGACGCAAGAGACAGGAAGTGAGGTAATGATTGGCATACCCTGGAGTCTTATTTAATGAGACAAGCAAACCATCCACAGATTTGGGTCCTATATTACTTTTGCACAACAGTCATGCACACAGGCACCCAGTGTTGAGATAGGCAGGGAAGTTCATTTCGCTTTCATGGTGCAAGCAGGGCCCCAGCAGGTGGTAGCGAGGCTGTGCACATTCCCAGGGCTGCCTTCACCGTTCGAACACATGTGGACCCGTGTTTGTTGGAACAATTTCCCAGAAGCATAATTGCGAGTTGTGAGGAACAGTGCAGGGCCACGCAAGGCAGGGCCACATGGGAAAGCGCCAGGGTCGGTCAGGAGGCATCGGGAGCGAGGGGAAATGTGGGCAGGAGCCTTTGTTGTGGTTTCTGTGGAAAGGAACAGGTACGGCAGGGTAAGCAGGTTTAGGGTTGGCTAGTTGGAATGATTCCAGCAGGCTCTGCATCCAGGGATTGTCTCCAGTTGCCTGGTGCCTGGTTCTGTAGTGATTAGGACAGGGGAATAGTGGCCCCTTGTGAGAGCCCCATGGGAGCCAGATAAAGGAAGGGCTTGGGGTATGGGCTCTGGATTGGTTGGTTTGCACATGAAAGGCATGCTGCAGGTGAATCTTTAACCATCTCCAGGAACATGCAAGCTCTGATAGGGGCAGTCTCTCCAACCCAGATGTCAAAACATCACAATAAAAAGACATGCTTAATGCAGATGGAGAAACTGCCGCCAGACATACAGAGCAGTAAGAACAGGAACGGTGAACATTCCCTGAGCACTGTTTTGTGCCTGGCCCTGGGCCACGTGCTGCGCATGTGTGAACTCCATCAATCCCACACAACCTTCTGAGTTGGGCTGTTTCAGTTAGGTTAGGTGACTTGCCCAAGGGCATTCTGCCAGTAAACTTCTAAATTAGAATCACCAGCCTAGACAGTCTGGCTCCCAAGAACCACAAAGAGGCCCAGTACTTTTTAATGGAGGTGATGGAGCCGTTCAAAGAACGTAGCAGTGATAGAGAGAACGAATTTGGTGAGAAGATGGGTGAAGAGTGGACTCTGTGTTCTTCTGAGTGGAGAGAAGAATAAAAGAATATGTTTTGGATGAATGAAAAATGCCTACACCCAAAATATTATAGAGCTAATGTATATA
>NW_005871051.1:22334817-22337786 GCF_000147115.1 Myotis lucifugus | reverse complement strand
TACACGAATAATCTCATTCTCTGATCGTTCTCTATACATTGCTTGTCCCACACCTCCCCAACTATTAACCTAATAATAACAATAAAAAGAATCGGGCGTCCTGTCCGTCTCACAAATACGACTATATACTCTGAGAATCCGAGTTTGCGCCCGAAGTGGTCAGGACGGTTATAGCTGCGCTGTACCAGCTTGGATCCCCATGCATTCTCATTTTGCGGTAATGTTGAATGTTCTTCATTGTCTTGACAGCATTAGAGCTACCCCGGTACCCTTAAACGTCCCGCTCATTTCTCCTACTCTCCCCCAAAGTAGACACCTTTCGCTAAACTTTTTCTGGGAATATTCAAAAACCATTTCTAATTGGAGCCCCCCCACCTCCCTCCCCCCCCCCCATCTAATACAACCCCAGATGATGTGAGGGAGCCACTCAAAATTCTGTCTTGTTCTGGAAGCCTGGCCTATGTGTTGAGGTAATCCTGGAAGGTCTATATCAAAACCAACAACCCTGGGTCTTCCCTCAGAGTAGCATCCAGTAAATATTCATCCAATTAATTCAGTTTCACTGAAAAAATCGACCTGCACAGGGAAAAGGAGTCACACATCTTCCATATACACTCTCACCATTGTAATGAGTATTCCTGAAATCCCAGAGAGCTGGACTCATTTCTACCAGATGAGTAGGGTGCTATCGCCACCTTGTGATCAGAGATGCAAGTGTTTTTATTATGAGTGTTGAATGTGGAATAAGGTCCTTCATTTAAATATGGATTAGCTTCCCTCATATGCTTTTGAGCTATTCTGTCATATCCTTGTTTTGTTGCTTCAGATGTACTTAAAAGAATTTATACTAAAATTGAAAAAAATCCGCATTGACCCAAAGTGGGCAAGAAATACCCTCAAACCATTTGAAGCAAGGAAGGAACCTGTGTCTCTGGTTCACATCTGTTCTCAGATGGGCTGAATCTAGCAGCTTTGGGGCCAAATACTGAAAATAGCAGGTGAGGTCCTAGGGACTCCAAACTGCATCAGCTATCCCTTCAAAGTAAATATTAAAAATTTCTCCACATTGAATTGCCAGACGATTGGAACTCCCTCCTAGTTTGACTTAGCACATTTTTTTGGATGAAATGATTATTACAAAATCAAGTTACACATTTTGTAAACCTTTTCTATAAACAACATTTCCAACCATTGGAAATTAAAATAAGCAAAATATGACTGACAGGAAAAGTTTCACATTGATTCACTTTTTTTTTTATTTTGTTAATCCTCACCCAAGGATATTTTTTCCATTGATTTTTAGAGAGAGTGGACAGGACTGGGGAGAGACACAGAGAGAGAAACATCGATTGGTTGTCTTGCACACACCCCCCTTGCCTCCCGCACACACCAGGGATCAAGCAACGGAGGGAAGGTACGTGCCCCTGACTGAAATCAAACCCAGGACCTTTCAGTCCACATGCCGATGCTCTATCCACTGAGCCAAACTGGCTAGGGCTAAACTAAACCTTTTTTTAAAAAGCTTCAGAAGCTATCCCCCCTCCCTGACTCCCGATGAAATTGGAAGATCATGGATTCAATGCCATTCGCCTCCTCTTTACTTTTCTTTCTCATCAGTTACTTCTGTAATTTGTCTGCCTCTTGAAGGCTGTCTGTTGGCAGCTGTGATAGTATTTTAACAAGAGGTAGTTTCTTCCTGGTCTTTTTTTTTCCTTCCTAATTTGGAACCTCTCATCTCTCTCTTACTCCTTCATCTCCAGTACCCACAACCTTTAACGCTGTTATCTAATACCCAACAGGGACAGTCTTTGCTCAGCACAGAAGTGTGTGCATGGAAGGGGACAAATAACAAGTGTTTGTTTTTATCAGTTAAAAGTAAGAACCTAGGCCTTATTCAGATATTCTCAGTAAAACGTTAGATAAGTAAAGAAGAAAATCAGGATCCTAACACATATAAGCTACCTGGTATTTAGCATGAAGAGTTGCCTGATCAAGTGAGGGTGTCTGAAGTGTTAGCTTAAAACATCTTAAACAGCTATATCATCTTAACCTTCTGGGGGAAAAATAGGGCACTCAACCAAGAAAGTATGTCTTAAGAGCAAGGTTAAAACTACTACTTCCTGTTTAAATAGGTGCATCAGAACCTGGGTGGAAATAGAACCATAGGAGCCCGCTAGCTGCTCCGGGATGATACTTGGATAACAGGTTCATTAGTGTTTCCTGAGGACAAGACATCCATGTTCCTGCTCATCCTGCGAGTTCCTCTGTCAGAGCGAGATTGATTTCTTGGATATAATGATTGATTTCTGGGCCCGTGCCCAGAGAGCATGTCTAAGGCTCTCCCTAAAATCATACACTCTTATTTTTTTCTTTAATTACACCATTCCTTTTAGTTTCCAGTCCTGTAAAAAAAATGCTAGCCATTGAGTGCTCAAGGAAATAGACTCCTTGAGCCATGAACAGCCTCCTACCACCTTGACCTTTGACCCTTCTCACAGCGGCTCAATCCTCCTACAGCCCTGGACTGAGTTCTTGCCTGATCAGAAGGTGCTGAGTGGGCAAGTCTCTCCAGGACTGTCCAGGGCGGCTCTGAATGTCCCAAGACTCAGGCATCACTGAGGGTTAGTACACAACACCTGCTTCATATCAGCACAGGCACAGTCATTGCTTTACAGCTTTTTATGTGGTTCTTCTTCTCCCAACTCAATTGGAAGTTCTCTCAGCGGTGGAGAACTTGTTGACTGTCTCTAGCTTTCAGGGAAACTCTGGAAATTTGTGGAAACTCAGTATGGAATTGTGATTGATAGTCAGATAGATAATGAAGAATGAGGGGAAGGAGGAAAATGAAGAATAGGAGGAGAGTCAGCAAGGGATATCAGTAAAGCCAAGGGAACCCAAAGGGTGCCACAGAGACCCATGGTTCAAACGCCCTGGGTTCAGGTGGATGTTCACACCTATTACAATCTTAG
>NW_005871051.1:22203350-22332624 GCF_000147115.1 Myotis lucifugus | reverse complement strand
TTTCTGTTTTAGAAAATGTACTTCAAGGGTACTGTGCTCTAAATCAATTCTGTTTCTTAGTTTCTTTTTCCAAGCCATGTTGCTGAATGTGGTTAGTTCCTTCCTTCCCGACTCCTTCCTTCTGTAGAGCGTTGGATTGTATGTGG
The DNA here is from genome assembly GCF_000147115.1 of Myotis lucifugus. Lineage (NCBI taxonomy): Eukaryota > Metazoa > Chordata > Mammalia > Chiroptera > Vespertilionidae > Myotis > Myotis lucifugus. Next base: position 22,332,478 of record NW_005871051.1, on the reverse strand, counting down.
GGTGCACGTCCATTTTGATGAACATCTTCTGGTCTCCCATTCCCGGAAACCCCAAAGCTGTGCTCAACCCACATGGCCCCCTGGGCATCTGTGAAGGCACTTTCCTGGGATATATACTCAGGAGTACAAAAGCTGTGTCTGAGGGTATCAGTGTGCTCAATCTCACAAAAACCTGCCAGATTGCTCTCCAGATGAACACCACGCTCTGGTCCCACTACAGTGCAAAAGGGTTCTGTTTTTCCGCATCCCCACCAACAAATGATTTTATAAAAATTCTGATTTTTGGACAATCTGATGGGTGAAAATGGTATCTCAGGGTGGTTTCAATTTGCATTTTCTGATTCTAGTGAGGATTCTGGTTCCTTCGGTCAATTGCATGTTAATATACTTTGTCCATTTTCCTGTTGGGCACCCTGTCTTTCCCCCCATCTCATTTGTAGGAGTTTCACTGATACACTAAAAGTGCTCTAACTTGCCCGGTTCTTTTCTAGTCATGCAAAAATGGGCTACCAATAATTTATCTATGTCTAAATAAACTGACATGTAAGGATAAATACTTGTCCTAACATCGTCTGTCAATTCAAAGCTCGAAGGAAGAAAAAAATCAGAGAGGGAAGGTGCTCCGAGCTCTGAACTCTTGAATCAGGATGCTTTTACTTGCAAGGTAGAGAAACTCAACTCAAATTAATCTAAGCAAAGGGGACTGACTATCTTGGCTTACAAAAGTTCAGGGAGGTCAGATTCCAGGCATAATGAGAAATCACGGTTAAAAAGAGGCATCTTTCATTCCTTGGTTCTTCTGCCTTCTGAATTGGTCTTGCTCCTGGGCAGAATTTCTCTCCACGGCAGCAAAGATGGGCCCTGGGCTCTCTAGGCTAGTGGATCTTTGGTGCTGGTGACCTCCATGTCCAAGGGGGTGTTTTGATGTCATTGAGGGAAGAGTTTGTGCTCAAACAAGATTACCCAGAGTCTCATCAGCTTGTGCAAAATTAAAATTTGACTTTAATAAATCAAAATTTGCCTTGTAAGTTTAATAAGTTATAAATTCCTTTCTGATGACATTAGTAACTTTAATAAGTAACAAATTTAGAAAGCTAATTTTTCCCTATCTTTAAAATTTAAATTACAAATCTTATCATCCTATATAATAAAAGCATAATATGCAAATCGACTGAACGGCAGAACGACCGATTGGCAGAGGGTGCTGCCAGCCAAGGCATGTGCCAGTGGGCAGAGGGAGGGGATGGTGATGGGGGGAGGGCGGTGGTGACCAGCGGCGGCAGAGGGGGCGATCTGGGGGTCGGGGCTGGCCGCTCGCAGGCCAGCGCTGTTCCCTGATTGGCACACCAGTCACCTCCTACAGAGGGAGGCCAGACTGCGGCTTAGGCCCACTCCCTGTGGAACCCTTGAGGGCTCCCATACTATGAGAGGGTGCAGGCTGGGCTGAGGGACAAATTTTTGTGCACCGGGCATCTAGTCTATATATAAACCTAGCAAATTTCAGCAGTCACTTTTAAAGGTGCTTTTATAATCTAAAAATTCCCTTTAACATTCACACTGCATTTGTAAATAATACAATCAGCTTTCTTTGAAGTCCTTCAAATGTCTAATTAACACACAAACCTCCCCTAGTACTTAGGCATTCTGATAAATCAAATACATTAAAACGGTTCATATGGAGAACCATAAATTCTCTTAAATAATCTCATACTCTTTACAACCTTAGTCAACTCTTCTTCTTTTTTTTTAATTGTTGAGAGTATTACAGATTTCCCCCAATTTCCTCCTCCTCTTAGTCAACTTCTCTTATTCCTTCCATCTTAAAAACTCAAGCCTACTCTGATGGGTACTAGACTTATTGGGACGATCACTTTGTAAGTTTTATAAACGTCTAATGTTTACACCTAAAACAAATACTATTGTATGTCAACTGTAATTGAAAAATAAAAAATACACACACACAAGTCTAAATTAATTACTCAAATGCCCTTTTACACTTTAATGATTAGATTAATCTGTCAAGTATTCAAATTCTCTTAAGCATTACCAGTGCTTAAAGTATCCATTGAACACTGCTTGTTTTTATTTCCATATTTAATGAGGTTGTACACAACTGTAAGTCTTGGTCAGGACAGAAGATCTGGAGTAACAGGCTGGGAGGGGATTCCTCTCACCATCCAGAGGCACAGGCAGAGCTCTCTTTAATGGGCATTAAGCCATTAGGGACCTTGAGTCCATGCCTGTCAAATGGGGTGGCCTTACAACCTTCTTCAAATTACACATTATTTAATTCTGAAATCAGCTTTGAGACTATCAGCTCCTGCCCGGATGCTGTCAATATTTGGTTGGATTCAACTATATACTGTACGATTCTACTCTAAATTCTTTTCATAGCCTTTTTATCTAGCAGAACCAAAACTCTTATAAGCTTGTAGACACCTCCCATTGCATTCTGCACACCCCCGAAGGGCTGGTCAGGCTCTGCAGTCACAAGTCAAAGTCACACAATGACACTCCACAGAGGAAAAGGCTCTTTCCAAGTATCATTTTCAGTCCTAAGGTGAGAGAACTCACTTGGTTCTGCATTCATGATTTTTTTGTCTTTTTTTATTATTAAGGTATTACATATGTGTCCTTGTCCCCCCCCCCTTCACCCCCCCTCACTCATGCCCTCACCCCGCTAGTGTCTGTGTCCATTGGTTAGGCCTATATGCATGCATACAAGTCCTTTGGTTGATCTCTCCCCCTTACCCCCACCCTCCCCTACCTTCCCTCTGAGGTTTGAAGGTCTGATCGATGCTTCTCTGTCTCTGGATCTGTTTTTGTTCATCAGTTTATGTTGTTCATTATATTCCACAAATGAGTGAGATCATGTGATATTTATCTTTCTCTGACTTATTTCGCTTAGCATAATGCTCTCCAGGTCCATCCATGCTGTTGCAAATGGTAGGAGTTCCTTTCTTTTTACAGCAGCGTAGTATTCCATTGTGTCTTTCCAGAGGCATTTTATGGCTGATGAGTTCCGTATATCTGGTGGCCAGGGTTTCTGATGAGGGAGGTGAGAGTGCTGCGGCGAAGCATGCGTGTCACGGAGTGCTGCCTGGATAAAGCACGCCCAGAACCTGGAGCCCTCGGCTTCCTCATGGAGCACCGATCTCTGGACAGAGCTGGCCAACTGCGTGTGGTTGAGTTTTTGTACTCTCTTCCTCTAAATAAAATAGACTCTTCATGTTCTCAAACTATAGTCTCACTGTTCAGACCTTAAACTTGAAGTGATATATACCCTGTCCATCTCAAAATTCTCTCCAGCTCCACTAAGAGGACTTGAAATGAACGCAATTTGAACTCTGAAAACAATCCACCACTCGGAGGCAGTAGTGACCATTTTATTAAAAACAGTTTGTTGTTAAGTGCAATGTCAAGTTCTGGCTTCAGAGGCAACATCGGGGCAGGACGAGGGGACCTAGCTCTTCAGTATATTGTTCTTTCCACCTGGCACTGTTGTGTATTGTGTAGTGGAAAAGTGTGATTTTCAAACTTTCTTATAACTAATATCACTAGATGAGGTCAAAGTGAATTATAAAGTGCTTCTAAAAGTTTTAAAAGGATCAAAAACTTGGTGCAAAGTCTTTTATTCTCATTTAACAAGACATATGCATTACTTTTTACAACCCTGAGAATGCTATTAATGTCAGCGAAATGATATCTTTATTATATGAGTCATAATTCTTGGTATCGTTTAACAGTGAAGAACTATTAATAACTTTAAGTTAATAGCATAGGTCTCTTCCTAGCTTCCAAAAATATGATTTTGGAATTATAAGTCACTAATTTTTTTATGATGTGGTGGCAAACCAATAATTTCACTAGCTGTATCTTTCTTCATTAGAAACTGTGATTTGTGTGTGGGCGTTGTTGGAATTTTGATATTCCATAAAAAGTTCCAAGATGGGTTTTTTTTGTACTGTCTTGAAATACTTTTCAAAACTGGAAGTACTTGTATTGACTAGATTTATAGCTTGTATTTATGAGGTCAGAAACAATGATTGACTCAAGCTCTTAATTAACCTGAAACATATCAAAGGGATCCAATCAATTGTTTTGGGGTGGAGTTGCTCTTTATTTGCTGGAACATAACATATCGGCCCTAAGTGTTTACAGCATTTCTTCCTTCCCCATTTGCTATAGAAAATCCTTGATATGCCAGGTTCCTTTCTCCCCTATCACTGCTCTGCCCCCTGATCACCAGGGAGGAGAAGGCTATGCCAGTGGGGAAAAGAGATTAGATTGATGCCCATAAACAAAAAAAAATTGGAGAAAGGGAAAATAAGGTCCTGGAATTGGGATTAGGAAGAGAGTCTGAGGATTTGGCTTGTGAGAGTTTCCCAAACAGAATTAGGAAGCAGAAATTGGCATTTTGGGAGAAAATATCCTATATAATAAAAGGGTAATATGCAAATTGACCCAATGGCTGAATGACTGGTCGCTATGATGTGTACTGACCACCAGGGGGCAGACGCTGAACACAGGAGCTGCCCCCTGGTGGTCATTATGCTCCCACAGGGGGAGCATGGATCAGCCACAAGCTGGGCTGTAGTCTGGCGAGTGCAGCGGTGGTGGCAGGAGCCTCTCCCGCCTCTGCAGCAGTGTTAGGGATGTCTGACTGCAGCTTAGGCCAGCTCCCCATGGGGAGCTGTCAGTCAGACATCCCCCAAGGGCTCCCTGACTGCTAAAGGGCACAGGCCGGGCTGAGGGGACCCCCCCCCCCAATGCACAAATGTCGTGCAACAGGCTTCTAGTAAAATAATAAAAGAAATAAATGTTACTCACAATCTGACCTATTGGTATGAATTGTTGCTAAAATCTTGTCTTACATTTGTTTGTTCTTTTTCTATAATTAAACTGTGTTTAAGTTTTATATTCTATTTTTTCTCTAACAACATTGTTGTGGCTGAGAAATGTAGTTTTAATTCCATGAGCCTAGCTGAATTTTTTTTTTCTAAGAGAAGACGAGGAGAATGGATATTTGGGGCTATCTTAGCAGTCACCGTCACAAACTTCTACTAATAAAATTACTGGGTCAAAGTTCCTTTATCTTCTGTAAAACAGAAAAGTTTTCTACTTTATTATTTCCAGTATACACAAGAGTGTCTGTCTCATCTAATTCTTGCCAACATTTACTATTCATTGAAACAAAATATTTGAGATTAATAAAGAAAATAAATCATCACAATATTTATATTTCTATGACTATTAGTAAGATGAAATTCTTTTTAATATGTTCATTGGATATCAGTGTTTCTTATTTGTGAATTGCCATTTTATGTCTTTAGACCCTTTCCCCTTTTTTATTTTGATGTCTGCATTCAGCCACTTGGGCATTATGCTGCTTGAAATTAGTATGTCTAACAAGTGGGGAGGGTATGTGAATCATTTTCTTTATTGTTGAGGATTAAAAACAATCTCACCTCAAACAATAGACTTCTTTCGGCTTATAGAAAACCCCACTGGAAACAGCTCAATGGAAAATTGTTATTTGGCTCCCTTACGACTTAGGAAATCCAAACTCATATTGACTTTATGTGGATGCAGCAGGCAAACCACAAAGGCTAGAAAATACCCTCCAGGTGATTAACCATGGGTTTTATAAAGTCTTAGAAAACAGTGAGGCAATGCCAGCTTATCTTTTTCAAGTAGGAGCTACCCTTGGAGTCAGGCTGATAGTCGATTGCCCTGGTACAGTGCTCACAGCACAGGAGGAAAGACCATCTTGTGATGAGAGAGGATCTGGAGCTCCTACCGAGTGCCCAGGATGGCAGGGACATGCCCAGAATGAACTTTGAGGAATGGTAGGCCCTCCTGCTTTCTGCTGCTTGCACTCATATGTCACTATTAACCAGAATGACCATCTTCATTAAAATATCCAAAGCGAAAAGGGGGTGGAAAATCTCAACATGCGTTCAATGTCTGCATTTTGGCCTCATATTCAAGCCTGTACTAAGGAGCATGTCATTCTGCTTTAACTGGTATCATAAGCAAAGTGTGTTTGTGCTTTCATTGCAGAGACCTGAGTACTTGGACCCTCCACTATCTCAGCAATAGGCAAGCCTTCACTGATCTTGCCAATTTCTAAATCATCATGGCAGAGAAAATGGGGCTCACCAACGGTATGTGTTGGTATTTGGCGGTTCTTATGCAGAATCCCTTGTAGTGCGGTTGAGAATAAAATACCCCGACCTATTTGCTGCAGTCATGGGCAGCAGTGCACCAGTCTAACGAAAATTGATATTTTATGGCAACTAGACATTTAATATAGAAAAATATTTCTGTAAGTGGATGAATCACCCACAGGATGATCCAGCTTGAGCCATGTCTACCCTTAACCCCACAGGTGATCCAGCACCATGAGAGATGCCCAGGTTACACACAGTTGATAGTTATGTACCTCACTGGGTTGGCTTTAAAATGGGTTGTCTCAATTATGACTTGAATGGTAAAGTAAACCATAGCCTATAATTTCCAAAGAAATAAAAGAAAAGCTCATTTTTGATAGGGATATTTTTCTAATTATAGAGTTGACTTTCAATTCTTCTCTTTTCTATAACATGCAATAATGAACTATTTTATGGTGAATTATATATAATTACTGTCTTGGGGTTTTTGGCTGTATGTGAATAAACACCCATCATTCACATTATACTGGGAAAGGCATAAAACTTCTAATCATATAGACACTGCTGACAAAAGTAATCTCAGATTGCACTTCAGGTGGAATTTTCTGTAACATTTAAACCTTTCAGTGGTGAACAGTATTAAACACATGATTTCCAGTTTTCTGTAGCTTTGCTATATCCTATTCTCTTCTACTCTACAAAGACCGATTGAACCTTTATTCTCTTGCCTCTTTAGACAAGCAGAGCTGAGTCCCAGTTGATTACTAGATGAAAATTTGCAGAACAGGGCTGTACTTTTCTGCTCTAATGTTGACTTTTTGTTCCATCCTGACCCAGAAAAAGTCACTTAATTCTTCAATTTATAGATCTTTATATTAAACAAGAGGTTACAGAGAATTTAAAAACATTACATTGTGTTTTTAAATTATAAAATCATTGTGTTTGAATGATAAAAATCATATCATATTAAATGACCTTGGGTAATTTTTTTTTATATACCCTAGATTACCTTGAAGTCATTTGAAATTCTCTGGCTGCACATAATAGCAAATACCCAGAAACGGTGAGATAGGTTTCCAGTGTCATGGTGATAATGCTGAAAAGCCCAGACAACAATGATATGCTAACAAAAGATTTGAAGTAAGGGAAGGTTGTACATGAGAATGCAGAGGAAATTCTTGGTCCTAAAAATCTGATATGAACTTGAATTTTCCACCGTTACCAACATTTTCTTAAGCTCTATTACTTTGAGGTAACTTACTGAGGTCGAGCACTACCAAATAATTTTGACAGTTTATCACAGCCATGTAGGGTCCCAGCCTTAACAGGTATTTTTCAGTTGGGTGGGTGTGGACATCAGGAAGCTCAAGAGGGCAGGTGAGAGTAGATGCAATCAGGGTGCCTGAAAGGCCCCGAGAGAAGAAGCAAGCACCAAGAGAGGAAGGAACGACTCTGGACACCAGCCCACACAATGTTTCTCTTAGCTAGTAGACGTAAGGACTTTGGGCTATTGAAAGCATGATGTGGTTCTAGGAATCACTCAAGTGTATTTTCTACACTTGAGACTGTTTTGCTCTTGCACATAAAAGACTTGTGTATGGTCGATTGCTTTGAATGTGGCTTTAAATAAGAGGAAGAGAGGTTCTTAGATAATTGGATCATTCTATTGAAGAGAAGAATGTGGAGAAAGAAAATAAGAGAATGAGAGGATAGAAAGTATCTTTATTTCCTTGAAGAGTGATCACGTATCTTGTAAGGTGGCCTCTTAAAGGCTACATGTAGGTGTATACTTTAATAGATTGCAGAAGTAAGAAAAAAGAGAAGGCTTAAGAAGCAGTTTCTTATTTCAAATTCTGAAGAAAGGTCAAGGGATGCTTTTGGAACTGTCTGAGGCTCTACGTTGGAAAATGAGAATTTTGTTAGCTATGAAGGGATCTGAGATGTTGAAAGCTCATTTTCAGACTTTGTCAACCAATGCTCACAATTTTGTCCTTCCCGTGATTTCCCAAGGATTAAATTTGATAATAAAATTTACCAGTGGGGTGGGGGGAGTGGGGGGAGAGGGGTCATTTCCTTAAATATCACCTTCTATCTGGCAAAGGTCACCTGACAGTTACAAAGGGTCAAATCGGAGGTTCTCTATCTTTGCAGAAAAGTGGGCGGCATTCTTTTTTGGGAGGCTCATGAAGTAAGCTGGGTGCTGTGATCACGTGAATTGTGCAAGTGGGAGGTAACTTCAAAACACAAAACTCAATAAAGAAAGTCTACAGCAGGAGAAACAAAACAAAACAAAGCAGTGGGATAGAAGATCACTCTCGAGCACTTCAAAGTTCTGCCACGTCACTGGCACCTAACCTGGCAGAATCGCCATGGTCAGCCTTTTCTTTTAATCAGAGGAAGTTGCTCCGTATTGTGTTTTTATAGTTTTATAATCCTTTTAAAAGTGTCATGATCAATTAAACCTCTCTAGGTTGAAGCAGTTTTTAACCTATGCTGGTATTTAAACCATAGTTTCTGGCTATTTTGGGAGGAATTCCTTAACACTTGACTTGATGTATTGGAAACCAGGGTCTATGGCATCTCTTGCAGCGGTTCTCAACCTGTGGGTCGCGACCCCTTTGGCGGTCGAAAGACCCTTTCACAGGGGTCGCCTAAGACCATCCTGCATATCAGATATTTACATTACGATTCATAACAGTAGCAACATTACAGTTATGAAGTAGCAATGAAAATAATTTTATGGTTGGGTCACAACATGAGGAACTATATTTAAAGGGCCAGAAGGTTGAGAACCACTGCCTTAGGGAATCCTAGAAGTTGGACCTGGCAGAGAACTTATAGATAACATTTTGTCCAATTCAGAGCAATGGGAACTGAATGAAGCTCAGAGATGTTTGCAGTAAGGTTTAAAATAGATCACAGGGGTTAAGAATGTAATCCAAACCCAATGGACAGTTTGCTTCACTGCGTGAAGGACATGATATTAAAGTCATAACTATGTCATGTTCACCATGACCAAACGTATTAGGGCAAAGCCACAGGGAGGTTAGAAACCAATAATAGTAAATAACAGCCTTTAAAAAGCATGTTTTCTCCTTTCTAGGAGTAAATTATATTCTGGAGAAATCTGAAATCTCCCAGCATGAAGTGTATCTGAACTTTGAATCAGATTCCAGCTCAGGTTGGGGAATGGTCATGTGGTTCAAACTTTGAAGCTGAGGCCCTGAAGCCCAGACAGTCCTGGTCTGTCCTGTAGTTCTGGTCTTGGAGTCGGGGTCACAGCCTGACCACCTGGGCAAGGAGGACCTGCTGAGCCTGCAGGATTATGGTCTCAGGGCCTGGGCAGGGAAGCAAATGGGGCCATGGCAGCTGTGTCCCTAGTGTGAGCCGTCACTCTGAGCAAGGCTCAGTCAAGACTGCAGCCGGCGGTGTCTTTCCTGCAAGTCTTCTCTCACAGGGACCGCTGCCTGGATGAGCCTGGAGTAAACTGGCCTAGTCTCCCAGGACATCCCTGCAGTCAGTGGACTGTTGCACTTGAGGAAGCTGAAGAGGAATTTGAGGCAGATGTGGCGAGCTTTGTGAAGAGTGTTTATTAATAACTGAACACGAGAATTTCTAATACTTGATGTGCTGTGAATTAATTCCATAGACTGAAAATGGTCATAACTGAGAAGTTAAAGCCCAGGATCCTTTCATCCTACAGCCGACGCTGCACTTGGCTTTGGGGATAAAGGAAATGGAGAACCGCATAGGAGGAGTGAACCTCTGGGTACATTTGAAAGGAAAGATAATTTGAAGAGAAATCCAACACAGTGGTTATTATTCAGTGTAAACCCACCGTGGCTTATCCTGAGGAAATAGGCCTGTAAGAGCAAAGCTATTTAAGAAAATGTGACAGATTTCAGAAGATTTGTCTTAAAGACCCTCAACCTTTAATTCTGACTTATTTTGGTAAAAGCTGTTTTTTCTTAGTATTCAGAGGCTTGCTAAAAATATTTCCGTCTTTTAATTTTTCATTTAAAGGATTGGGCCTCTTGAATTCTAGAGTCTGGTATTCACAACTTGAAGGTCTCCTGACTCAGAATGCTTTGGTTTCATGTTTCAAAGAAATGTTTAGAACTGATCCTGTGCCTACTCAGCAATGTTTTATTCTTAAAAAGATGTATTTTCCTACCAAACTGCTATAGAAAGAAGTCAAAACTGCAGTGATTATCCAATTATTAGACCCCCAATTTCTGGATGATTTCAGACAAATGACTCTGGCCCTTTGGAAAATGTCCCCAAACTACTTGCAATATTAATTAGGAGGTTTACATTTGGGGAAGAAGTGTGCTTCTTTTCTTCTATAAAAATTTACTGGGCAAAACAAAGAGATTAATAAAGAGTCAATCCTTGATATTTAAAAAGTAACTTAAAAAATTAGAATTCTATCTTGGTTCATCATCTCTATATTACACCCAAAATAATATTACCCCTGGATGTCTACCTAGTGCTTTTGGCATCTATGACCTTGTTTAATCTCATTATTTACTCTGAATTTCTTACATACTTACCCTGTCAGTTGGGTAGTGTATTAGTTTTCTAGCGTCGCCATAACAAAATAGCACAGAATGGGAGCCTTAACCAGCAGAAATGTATTTTCTCACAGTTCTGGAGGCTGGAAGTCCTCCATCAAGGTATGGGCAGGGCTGGCTTCCTCTTAGGGCCGTCCTGGGAGGACCTGAGTCAGGCCTCTCCTTGGCTTGCAGACGGCCACCATCTTGCTGCCTTTTCCTTGAATGGACGTCCCTCGGTGCAGGAGCACCTGGTGTCTCTTCCTCTCATAAGGACACCAGTTAGATTGGATTAAGGCCCACCTTAGCAGCCTCATTTTATTTATTTATTTATTTTTCCTGCAAAAAGCTTTATTGTTTCATTTGGTCCAATGCATGGGAGAGGGTTTCAGGTGGTTAAAAGAATGGCTAGTAGTTTCAGGGAGAGGCTCAGGTATAAGCCAGAGACACCAGGGGATGCAGAGGGGCCTCTCAAAGGCCTCTGGGCTCCACAGGCTCCTAGTCATGCTTGAGGGTGAGCCTTTCAAAGAGATACTCATGCAGCCCAGCCCAGCCTGGGGGCTGGCTGCCTGCGGAGGCGAGTCAGGTGTCGCCCATCTTTTTGATGAGTTTCACCCGGAAGTGGTTTTCCCGGAAGTCACGGAGCTGAAGGTCAGCGCAGGCAGAACCCAGGGCCTGCAGCTCCAAAAGGGCCTGGGTCAGGCTCCTCTCCAAGACCAGCACATCCTGGAAGAGAATGCGGCCACCACGCTGGTTTTGCATCTTTAAGAGACGCTCAGCGCCCTCCCTTGAGCTTCTTCTCCACCAACTTGTGGAAGAAGCAGCCCGCGCCCTCGAGAGCCACGTTGTCGCGGTGGAAATAGAAGCCCAGAGAGAGGTGGGTGTGCGAGGGCCGCAGAGGCAGGCTGGCCAGGCGGTTGACGGCAGCCTCCACTTCGGGGGAATAATTCTGATGAATTTGGGAGCTCGTGGTTGTTTGGCAATAACGAGTTAAGGTAGAAAAAAAACGGTGTGTTGGCTGGGCCCGGAGGTGGTTCTGAGGGTGGTGACTGGATAGTACGCAGGAGAGTGGCGGAGGCTGGAAGAAGGGGGTCCCTGGGTCTGTTCCCACCAACCACTGTTGAAGCCAAGAGACAGATCTGGGACCGCCGAGGGCACTGCCAGCAGCCTCATTTTAATTTAATAATCTCTTCAAGTAACATTCTGAGGAACTTCCACATCTGAATTTGGGGGCGGGGGGCAGGGGGCATGATTCAGTCCATAACAGGTGTTGTCACCATTTTACAGGTGAAGAAACTGAGGCCCAGGGAAATGAGTGGCTCTATTTTTTAACTACACAGATTCTACCTAAAAAAAGGGAGAAATGTGTCTGACAGTGAAAATGGTGTTAGAGTCAGTCTTTATTTTAAATCATATAAAATCTAATTTAAGCCAATACTGGAATTTAGCTACAGCCTGACCTTCCATATTTATTGAGTTTATAGGATTTTAAACTTATAGTATAAAAGAATCTGCAGCCTTAATTCTCTTGGCCAGGCAGTCTAACATACTGCATCTGGAGATTAGGGCATTGACATGTTTGGAGCCCTATTCTGCTATCACAAAACTTTCCAGTTTACTTTATCTTTCTTGTTCAAGTTTCCTTGTTCATATTTTCTGTCATTTGTGTCTGTCATTTCCCCTTAGTGAACTCCTTGGAGCTTCAGTCTTCAGCTTGTTTCTAATCCTGGCTACGTTTGTGGATCCATAGAACATTGCTTTCATGAAAAATTGATATTTCATTAAATATTTAGGTGGACCATGCTGTCATTTTTCTAGAAATTAGTCATATATCAGAATCAAAATGCCAACAAAAGTCACCTTTTTTTCCCTTTCTATGTGAAAAATGTCCATGGTTTATTTTTAAATGGGAAAAACAGATTGCAGGGCAGTTAAAACATAACCGAGAAAAGTAAAATTATGTATTACTTCTAGCTTATAAACAAAGACTTCTATAATATTTGTTAAGTACCTATCTCCAGCCAAACCTGAATAGTGAACTTTTGTTTTGTTATTGTAAAACATCTGTTATTCCATTACAATTATGTAGGAGCTACCTAAGTAAGCTGAAATAGCTCAGTTGGGAGAGCATTAGACTGAAGATCTAAAGGTCCCTGGTTCAATCCCAGGTTTCAGCATTTTTTAGATGTTTATTCTAAACGTAGTTTCTGGTCAGTCTTACCACAATATTTAAGGAGCATAGAGGAGGTCCCCCAGCCCCCATTATCCACATGGAAGACCTTCCAAGATCCAAAATGGATGCTTGAAACATTGATAGTACCTGACCCCATAGGTGTTTTTTCCCTGTGCATACATACCTATGATAAAGTTTAATTTATAAATGAAGCATAGTAAGAGATCAACAACAATAACTAATAATAAAATAGAATGGGATAATTACAACAATATACTATAATGAAAATTATGTAAATGTAGTTTCTCTCTTTCACAGACACAAAATATCTCATTGCATTGTACCCACCTTCTCACTTAAAGGGACCCCTTTACAGCTTCTCTTTGGCACATCCAAATTGCCAGCATCACTACTCTTGAGCTTTGGGGCCATTATTAGGTAAAATAAAGGTTACTGACCACAAGCACTGGGATACCTGGGCAGTTAATCTGATAATCTACAGGTATAAGTGACTAATAGGTGGGGAGTACACACATCGTGGATACAATGGACAAAGTGACGATTCAGGCCCCAGGTGGGATGGGTCGAGATTTCATCACATTTCTCAAAATATTGTGTGATTTAAAACTTATGAAATGTTGATTTCTGGAATTTTCCATTTAACATATTCAGACTGAGATTGTCCATGGTAACTGAAACCTCAGAAAGTGAAACCATAGGTAGGGGTGAGGAGTTGCTACTGTATTTGGTTCTCATGCTTTGGGTGGATTGATGGCTTTTCAGGGAAGGGTGGTGTCAGGTGTCCTAGTGGGAGTTTTTATATAAACCCACCAGCACATTAGTACTTCCTGATTGTATTAGCTAACTGGAGTACTTGATATATATACCAAGCTTTCTCCTAAGCTCAATGTATTAACTTACTTAAAATGGCCACTACAATTCTCAGTAATTGTTAAATAACAGTTTCTGTGCCTGAGACCTGGCATGTGGTATGTTCACAGTCAATGAGTCTTACTTTGACTACCATGATTATTTTCATTGGCTAGGAACTTTGCAAGGGAGAGCTATGAGATATGAGTTGTTTTAAGGACGACTCACCCCTCCATCTAATGAGGCACTAGTAAAGGCCATCTTTTTTCCTGTGTTTTTCTAAGTGTTTTAAAATTCTGTATCAACAATTCCATGTTTCTATATGGTAAATGTGAAAGGATATTTTCTCACCCAGCTTTAACTTTCCACAAAGGGATTTAGCTTCTATTTCAAAGGTTCTTACCTCCGATCCATAGGCAACAGGAGGTCTGTGAGGTCTCTGAAGCTGAGTGCAAATTTGAATGTTCACGTGTAGTTGTCAAGCGGTATCATTGCATTCAAGGTTTGTGACCTAGAACAAGTTTAGAAAAGTTAAATACAGAGATCTCTTCACCACAAATACTTGCTGGTAATTCGTGACCTGACCTTTGAACTTTCCAAGGTGTGAGTGATAGAACTTTTCTTGATGATTGCCTCTTGCCCAATGCTTATCTACTATGAAGCAGATTTCAGGAGGGAGCCTAGGTCGTCAACAAATTTTCTTCCTGTCTGGGTTGTGGCTTTTAGGGACAAATTTCACATAGTGAAGCAGATTTGACCATTTTTGGAGACACCCCTGCTACTTTGGGGTAGCCTTCCCATGACTCATCCCCCATCACTATGTTTAATCTGCTGAGGTGGGGCCCACTCCACCTAATTGTCTCTTTTTGGGGAGATTAAGAAAATGCCCTCACATTACCTTTATTATTCTACTTTTACCAGTTAGCTTTAATTCTTTTTCATGGCATTGTAAGCTACCTGGATACCAGGCAATGGCTGTCTGTTTTTCCATCTTTATATTATTTAATGTCTATAACCTGAATGATGCCTTGGCTGGTTTTGGTCAAGGGGTAGCATTTCCAATTCATGTCAGGCATTTTTCAGGCTTCAGACATTTAAATAAAGTATGAATGCTGCAGGTTATTCCCTCTTTTTCCTGAGCATTTAGCCACATTTCCAGAAAAGCTCTTTTCTGCAAAATTGATTCAGGGTTTGTGTTTCCATCATGAGGCCGAAGCTAGTGAGGGATGTTCCCATAAATGCCTGAGGGCTAAAGGAGGGAGCCAAGTGCATGGAGAAACATCCAAGGTCCAACATCATGGTCCACTTCCAAACACATAGTCCATTGGGAGAGAGGCAGGATCTGGGTCTAAATGATGAGACCAAGTGCTCAAGGCCAGACCCCTGGGAGTCTCGGGGAAGCAAACGGGGAGCAAGACTTCACCGACAACAGGGTTAGGATGGTAAAGGCTTCAGGCAAGATGGACAACACTGTTAATTCTTCCCAATTATCTCTGCATTGTTCTTGCATGGGGTTTGGGCTCTGTGCTATTTGTAGACACACACACACACACACAGTAGTGTTGGTGTCTAAAGGGAATTTGGATTGTATTGACTAATATAACTGGAAAGAGAATCAAGTCTCTTAAAATTCTCATTGTTTTTGTGATTACAAAATATACAAACTACTGAAACATTAAAGTTTTTACAGAACTCTGTTGCTTAAAAAGTAAAGACATTCCCAACCTTAAAGG
Source organism: Myotis lucifugus (assembly GCF_000147115.1). Lineage (NCBI taxonomy): Eukaryota > Metazoa > Chordata > Mammalia > Chiroptera > Vespertilionidae > Myotis > Myotis lucifugus. Next base: position 22,316,976 of record NW_005871051.1, on the reverse strand, counting down.
TAATCATTGTTAACAATCTGGTGTCCATTCTTTTATCAGATTTTTTTCTATGCACTGCTAATATAAAATGAATGTATAGACACATAAATACACTTACATTTTATACAAGAATTAAATCATATTTTTCCATATATGAGGACTGAATGTCTAAAATAATAATGGAAATTAATTTCCTTTGATGTTTCTTTTAATGGAAAGAAAGTAAAATATGAAAGGAGGCTAAAACATGGAAACTACAGCCCTAAGTGTAGCATGCTCCAAATTTTTAAAACATACTTCTACAAAATCATAAGTGGTGGCAAATGGGTCTGAATGGTAGCAGTGATGATAGTAGTAAGAGGTAATTTTTATTAAATTTGTATTCTGTGTCAGGCCCTATTTTGAGCAATTTAGAGGAATTAGTTCATTTAATCAGTGATGCGGAAACCTGAAAAGCAGGGAGCAAAAAGGCATTTATAGCAATTTGAGAACATTGCAGAGGGAGCGTTGTGTGAGAATAGGAAGGTAATGACAAAGTACCAGAAAGAGCCCTGGTGACTGGCAGTATGCAAAGCATTTAGGGAAAATGCTGCCATTATCCTTTTAAGGCCAGATGTCATAAATTGTCTGTATAAATACAGTCAGTTCAGTAATAAAGATGTAATTATATAAGTGGTCCTAGTTTATGTAATTGTCATTTAGTTCATATTGATCACAAAAATGCCAAATTTGTTCTTTTTTTTAAAATAAAAAATATTAATGCAACAAAGAGCTGGTTCTTTGAAAAGATTAATAAATTCGACAAACCTCTGGCTAGACTCACTAAGGAGAAAAGAGAAAAGTCTCAAATAAACAAAATTAGAAATGAAAGAGGAGAAGTTACCAAATTTCTTGTTTCAATTTCTCATTCTTAGTGTGGTGTTTAATTCACAATAATACAAAACGCTTTTACAGTCTTTAGTATCATAATTTATGTGAAATTAGTTTTAAAAATCTGCAATGATAATAAAGAAAGCTGGAATAATATTTACAAATCATTCTCTATGAAAATTTAAAATGTTGGCTAGAATTGATAACTTGGCCATTATGAACTTGTTAGGAACAGCGTAAACTCTTTAAAGTCTAGTGTTTCTTTTAGCATTAGTTCATTTTGTTGCTACATTTGGGATCTGTAATTTCAGTGGCATGGAAATTAAAATTGTGTTCATGCTTTTCTTTCCCTCAGAGTCTGTGAATCTCTAAATGAACTCAGAATGGGTTCAGCCTCTTTCCTGGAAATCTAGTGGGTAATTTTATGGAGATTGTTCAGAATAATAGAGACAACAGAGCTTTTGAGGTAAGCAACGAGAGAGAGAGAGAGAGAGAGAGAGAGAGAGAGAGAGAGAGAGAACACTGAGAGAACACTGAGAGAACAGAAAGTAATAAGTGGGCATTTTTTTCCTGAGAGCTGCCAGAAATTATAAGTAGATTAGAGACCGTAGTCTGGAGAGTTTACTTTTCCACACACGGGCTGTGGGCTTCTCCTTAGAAATAAATCGAATGAATACATGAATACACATCTCCAGTCCTGAAGCCACTAATTGTTATTATATGATCGGCACAAGCTCAGTGATGCCACATCCTTTACCACATTATTTTAAAATTGTACATTTCCATATTTTACTCATCTTTTATAGTAAAATACTTAGAGGTATTTCAAAAAGTAAATTCATGATTACTCAATGCCAAAATGCAGCTGCTTCTCGTAATCTTTAATTTAGAAAACTTTAGAAAGTGGTCCCAATGGAATGTGAAACCACAAGCTTAATCTATATACTTTTTAACCGCAGAAGCCTCTCTTATTCTGGATTTAAAATAATTCACTGTTTGGGTTTGTTTCAGAAGAAAGTTTATAGGAATAATTGGATAGAGATGATGGAAAAGAATTGTCCTACAGAGTCTAGGTCTATGTACCCAACCTTCCCAAGAAGTTTATCCCAAAAATACAATTTCTAAGGATCTGAAATGTATAAAACCATCTAGGTGTACTTTTATTCCCAATGAAATACTCCCGATACTTTTGTGTAACTGATGAAGGTCATGATTAACTTCTTTTTCCATTTGGAAGTAGCTTTGATATTTCCCCCCAGGATAATTAAGGATAGATTTGGCAAATGCCATATCATTTAATATTCTTCACTTAGTTTGCATGCTTGGTCTGAGCTTCTCAATCACTAACATGCATTTTGATGTCTTTGTGGAGATGGAAGATCCATATTTGCCATCCTCTCCCTGTCATGATACAGGGTAGGGTTCTGAGCTTCTTTTATCAAAGTGCCACTAATTTTTTATTTTTTTATTTTTTTATTTTATTTTATTTTTTTTTCCGCTAAAAGTATTACAAAGGGTATTACATAAGTGTCCTTTCCCCCCCCCCACCCTTGACAAGCCCCTGCCCTCCCTTACCCCCCAGTGTCTTATGTCCATTAGTTATGGTTATATGGATGCATACAAGTCCTTCGGTTGATCTCTTACTCCCCTCCCTCCTGTCCCCCAACCCTCCCTGGCCTTCCCACTGCAGTTCGACAATCAGTTTGAGGCAGCTCACTAACATGCATTTTGATGTCTTTGTGGAGATGGAAGATCCATATTTGCCATCCTCTCCCTGTCATGATACAGGGTAGGGTTCTGAGCCTCTTTTATCAAAGTGCCACTAATTTTATTCCATCAATCTTTCCTTCTAATGGAAAGGAAGAGGAGTTGTTAACTTTATCACAGGGACATTCTCTCCCGTTCAGCTGGCTGGAATTCTCTGCAAAGATAACTATCAGTCCAGGACTTATTGCTGGCCTCCAGTGATCTATATGAAAATTTAAAATGTTGGCTAGAATTCAGAGGTTACTTTCCAGTGCTAATAGAATTGTTCTTCCAGAAGGCCAAAGAGCACACACTTTGATCTTTTGCCAATTTAATGGACTTCTTAAAAAAGTACATTTGCCCAGAAATGAACATTTAAGCTCCCTGAATAGTTCCATGTAGTTAATGAATAACTCCTTCCATAAACCAAGGGCTTAGCTGGCCCTAGCCCTATGCTAAGTAGTCTCTGTTCTTTCTCTCCTATAATCCTCACAGCTCCACATTAGTTCCACTATACAGATGAGAGACACCAAGGAGTTTAAGTGGCTTGGGCAAAGTCACATAAACAGTGGGCCTGGTGTACTTGTCCTATGCTCTCACCTGGATGAGTGGCTTGTTGCTGAGCTTGTGTGTGTTATGGACTATTGAAATCTTGGATTTATAGGGAGTATGGGATCTCAGGTCACTATTGACCCATGTACAACTATGACCAATGCCTCCCTTGGTTCACCTCTATGATACATAAGCAGCAACTGCCTGTCTAGTGTTTGAGAAGAATGGCTTTCCGTACCCGGATCTAAGTTACAAGAAATACATGGAGGGACTGGCTGACCCTTCTTAGGAAAGCTGAGGTGTAGGAGGAGGTAAAGTGTTACCTGATGACATTTGGTATTTACATGTGGGGGTTGAAAAATGTGAGCATAAGCCTTACCCCATCCATGCATTAATTAATCCCTGGGTGCCTGTGCGATGGGAATAGCCTTTGCTTTTTTAACCTGCACATCCCTGTCAAGTGTACAACTGCAAATATAATTGTGGAGAGGGAAGTTGACAGGAAAATAGGAGATACAGTAGTGTTCCTAATATACTTGCCTCATAGCCAAGTTTCCAAATTGCTTGTCTAGGTCAGAACTAGAAAATTTCTTGAGACCATATCCCAAGGATGTTTTTACTTGGAAAATAAAAATCTATGTTTAAGACTGTTTTTAATTTTTTGGAGCCACAATTTCCCAGACTCCATCCCCTTCTCTGCTCTGCCTCCAAGGCTGTCACCTGCTCTCAGTTGGATTGTTAGAACAATCTTCTACCCTGCTTCCAGCTTCTATCCTGGCCCCTGCATTTATTCTAACCCAGCGGTAGTGATCCCTAATGAACAAACCTGATCTCACATTTCTCTGCTCAAAATTGTGCAAAGATGGCCATTTTCCTTAGGGGAACAGCCATTGTCCTTACAGTGGTTCCCAGTGCTGCCCTCACCCTGCCTCACTCTGGGGCAGGCACATTTACTCTGCAATGTACTAGGATATGCTCTTCCTTACTTCCTCACCTCCTTCAAATACATGGCCTAACCACCTTCTCAATGATGCCCACTTCATCCTTCTTATCTATAATCATAATCATTCCTCAACCCCATTCCTGGCATTGTGGATCGCTTTAATTGCATCTTTCCCTATTTGCTGAGAGCTATAAACTCTCATAGATGATGCATAGATTCTTGATACAACTGCTAGACCAGTGGTCGGCAAACTGCGGCTCGCGAGCCACATGTGGCTCTTTGGCCTCTTGAGTGTGGCTCTTCCACAAAATACCACGTGCGGGCGTGCATGTACAGTGCGATTGAAACTTCGTGGCCCATGCGCAGAAGTCGGTATTTTGTGGAAGAGCCACACTCAAGGGGCCAAAGAGCCCCATGAGGCTTGCGAGCCGCAGTTTGCCAACCACTGTGCTAGACTTTAGAGCAGTGGTTCTCAACGTTCCTAATGCCGCGACCCTTTAATACAGCTCCTCATGTTGTGGTGCCCCCCAATTCATTGTTACAAATTGAACATAATTAAAGCATAGTGATTAATCACAAAAGCAATATGTAATTATATATGTTTTCTGATGGTCTTAGGCTACCCCTGTGAAAGGGTCGTTTGATTCCCAAAGGGGTTGCGACCACAGGTTGGTGACCCACAGGTTGAGAACCGCTGCTTTAGAGGAATCACATGTTACTCACAGTTACTAAACTGTTACTCACAGTTCTGATTCTTTGGTTTTGTTTCAAGCCAGGCACTGTGGTAGAGGCTAGGGATGAATGCTTTAATAGAAACACATGCAAGGATGTAGGGGAAGCTCTGGAAATGAATTAGTAAGACAATAGGGGAAGATCAGGGAAAAATTCAGAAGGAATTTTTGATTCAGGGAGAAAGATAAGAAATCTGCAAATCAAAGGAGAGGAGTATTATTCTTTTTAGATAAGAATAGAAGTGGAAAAGGCATAGAGCTATGGAAACAACCCCTTTGCTATATACAGCAGAAGTATAGCTTGAGGGTGAGTGTAGGTGGGATGGTGTCACAGTGGCTGGAGGTAAGGTTGGACCAGGGGGCAGGGCCAGATCACAAGGTTAGACCAGTGGGTGGGACTGGATCATAAAGGGCCTCACACCCTGCTGAGGAGTCTGGACTTGATCATATAGGGTCACTCCTACAAGTTAATTTAGAAAGTACTGCATTTCTCAAATGCTAACCTGCTCGCTATTAGGGATTTTTCTAGGCTTGACTCTGAGTTCTTTAATTAAGAAATGTTTAATTTTCTCTGCTTAGTCTAAATCCAACATCTCATATGCACATAGAAGTTGAGATTCTAGGGAACAGGATTTCAGTGCATGCTGTCGGCTGAGTCAAAATGAATATTATTTCTGTAGACTTTCTTGTGTAAATATATGCACAAGTCAAATGAAAAGCAATTTTATTATATCATACTATTTTTAGGTGCATGACAAGGAACTCACAGTTTAGTATATTGAGATTTCTCCATGGGAAATAACCATATTGAGATCATTGGCTCTTTAATAATTTCTTTCTTAATTGTAAAGTTTCCTTTAGCCATTTCAATGAATCAAAGTTCTCAGGAGTAAACAAAGCACATGCAAAAAAAAAAATCAATCCCTATAATCTTTTTCTTTATACCTCCTCATTTCTGCTCCCCAGATTGAAAATTTAATCTCTTCATCATTTCCAAACTTTATTTTGCAATTTTTTTCTCCAGCAATGTTCAGATTCTCCTCCTCCTCCTCCTCCTCCTCCTCCTCCTCCTCCTCCTCCTCCTCCTTCTTTTGATTTAATAAAGGTTTATTTTTCAAAATATACAGCCGGTGAGATCTGTTGTTCATGCATCTTCTCCAGCAGCAGGGGCGTCCCCACCTTTGGTGTTTCTGGTGTAAATCACTTGAGCTCTGTGCTTTGAGACTAATAAGTCCTTTACTAAGGAGCTCCTGAAGGACTGCTCTGGCCAAGGAGCCGTGAATCTTCAGCCTCTCGGAGACCACAGTTGGGGTTATAAGCTTGCAGTTGGGAACTTCCTTACAGAGCTTGTCATATGTGGCTTTGTCAAACAAGACCAGGTTATTGAGCTTGTCCTGAACTTTGCCTTTGGACCACTTCTTCTTTTGGCCTTGCCCCTGACTTGTTCATGGGGTCTTTGTCTTTCTTGACTGACTTTCCAGCATCTTTCTTCTTCTTGTCCTTGGATGGCATCGCGGGACTCAGAGAGCAGGGATGCGCTGCTGCTTCGCCAAGATGTCTCCCCGAGAGCAATGTTCAGATTCTTTAGCCCTGGTTCAGTGGCAGATCATTGGCTCAGGCTGTTTAGGTCACCAGTGAGTCCTACCATGGCAGAATGTGATGGGGAGAAATACTTCTTCCGGGGTTCTTGTTCCAGCATTAAGAAGGGTTCAGCGATCTGGAGAAGGCTGTGTGTAGATTAAATAGGAGTCCAGAGATGAAGCATAACTTTGAAAGGCATTGAGGGTCAGAGGAGCCTAGCTGAAAGAGCTAAGATCTAAGTTCTAAGGTCTTCAGTTCTCCTTGTCCTAGGACTCCAAGCTTTTTATTAACACAATTTGTCCTGAGGCAAGGCAGAGATATACACATCCAAGGGTATACACAAGCATTGTCAGAATGGGGGAATTAGCCTACGGCTGTTCAGGTGTTTGGCCAGTAGGAGGCAATAACATGTAGATTAAAATGCCCCGAGCTGTCTGGCAGCCAAGCAGTCATTTTAATGTATCCTATTCAGGTTTGGGGAAATGCCATCAGCCATTCCCAGATTCAGCCCTGCTGTCATGCTGGAATTGGTCTCCGGCATACTTCATTTCCCAATGTTTCCATTGATCCTTGGAAGGTGCTGGGTGCCATAAAAGGATCAGTGAAGACTTGCCCACTGTTTACATTGAAGGTAAAACAGTCATCAATATCCAGAGATACACAATGAACCATTTTGCTATTATTGGACTTAAATGTTTTCCTACAAGTGCTCTCAGTAATCAAGTCACTTGAGGTCACATTCTTACAGGAATCTTAGTATTCATTAAAATGAACTGTTTTTGCCTAGAAATGTCCAGTGATCAATGATTAATGATGTGTCTGTCTTGATTCTTAGTGCAATGCAGGGACCCATTGGCTGTTAAATCTTGCTTGTTGGAAATTACTGAAGTGAGCTTTAAACTAATCTAAATAATCAATTTTTAGTATTTGATAAAATATTCAAGTTCATCCCCTTGCAAAATCAAAATCTGCTTATTATGTTAATGTGGTATTTGCAAAGCAATCACCATGATTTCAGCCCAAACTCCTCTACCCCAATTCCTTGCAAATCAAAGTAAGTCAGCATTCAATATGCATAAACCTCTAGATCACTGTCAAGTCAAGTCAGATAAGACAGAAGGCCTGATTAACTAGGTTCTAGTTCTGGCTTCATCAGTTGTCTTTGCAAGTAAATTAAACTATCTGGGCTTCAGGTTTGTTTGTTTTTTAATGTGTAAAATAAAAAAATTGAACATATCCTACTTAATTAAAATTAAATATTTATAAAACCATAAATCATTCTTTTGCTCTTATTTCCGGCTCTTATAACTTTCTGCTTGTAATTTTCAGGTAATAAACTCATAGCCTGGGCACTGAGTTATATCCTACTCCTGAGATGACAAATGAGATGAATAAAAACAATCTGTAAATTGACAACTTAGTTATTTTTCTATAGCTTTCATTTATTTGTACCTATAAATAGGTGATTAATAACAAATTATATGTGTTTTTAATAAGTATCAGGCCAATTAAATGTGAATTTCTAAGAATTGGCCTTAGCATAAGTTTTTTGTTTTCCCCCAAGGAAGAAAACTATCTTACCAAGTCAGTATTAGAGTGAACTGTAGTTGAGTTTGACAATTCATCAAATTTGCTGAAAGTTTCTATTAAAACCATGATTCTAAGGGACTGTCTTAATAGATGGTCTAGGTTAATAGGATTGGACTGTTTAAAAATTGGTAGGAGCTTTACTTTAATGTAGTTGGGGAAGAAATGAACACTACCTGATAAAGCAAAGGGCTCTGGAAATGGTTCAATCTGAACCCATATGTGCACAGGTTACTTTTAAAAGCTCCCAAAATATGTTAATATGTAGCCAGGGTTAAGGGACCTACCATATAGGTATTTTGACATTTTCTTTTCACATTTTAGGTGAATTTCACTGTGTAAATATGTATCCAGAGTTTTCTAGACCAAAGTAATCATTCAGCTGAAGTAACTCATGCACAAGAAAATATTTTTGAGTTTCTGCAAAAGTGGCTAAAATCAGAGACCCTTAAAAAAGAAAAGCGCTCCTTTTTTTAACTAAAACACAAAACCACTACAAGGATAAGGTTAGATCCCATGGAGGGAAAATAGTTTTAGATAGTCTGTGTGTGTATTTCATGTTTTAAAGAGATTTCATCAAGTTCTTCTTTGTGATGTTTAGAAGCATTGAACCATCCCAACACCGAAGTAATTACACTGGACAATCAGATGCATGGCCTAACTATTTGTTGGTTGCCATAGAAACAGATGGCATATAGACAGGGTTTCCTAGGACAATGTCATTTTCATGTACTTTTATTGCTTTTAATAAAATCCATTCATTAATGGACCTGTTATTTGGCTAAATCATTGTTAGGTGTGTGTGTGTGTGTGTGTGTTTGGTTAGGAAAACAATTTGGGCCCAGATGCCCACTTTGTACATTCCTTGTACCAGGGAATTTTGCCACAGATATCCTTTGACCACATCAGCGAATCAGAAAAGAATTTAGGAAGCATACTATAATCTCCAGAAAACATCAGCTACCAATCCTCTTGGAACTTGGAGAATGATACAGCATGTTTGTTTATTCACAGTGATACCAATGGGCACAGTTTCATTAAAATTTTGTCCAGACCAGCTTACTTTTCAGTTCTTCTAAAGATATACTCAATTAACCAAATGGCCATGCATTTTTTCATTTTTTTAAAAAAAATTGGATTTGTATACCACATATTCTTCTATAGAAAGCAATTTTATTGTTAAACCATGTCTATTCAAAATTCAAGATTTAAGAGAAATCCTAACAAAACAATATGGATTATTTTGCAATATTCCTTAAAAATGCATTTGATCCAAGTTAATTCGTGTCCTGAAAATAAATTATTTTAACTTCCACTTGAGCTGAGGCAGTCATTCAATGGCTAGCCATTGCTTCCAAGATAAAGGTGGACTTTTATTCTTCCTTTTAGCTGCGCTGTCTTCTTCCATCCCCTGCACTCTCCAAGTTCTGTGGGCCTCAGGACTTCTGCCTATGCTATTTTTACTGCCTGGATGGTTATTCCTGGCCTTGGTGACCTTATTAAGTTCTATTCACCTTGAGATCTCTGGCTCAGGGAAGACTTATCTGACCAAATTCAGATAATTCAGGATCTTTAATTCTATCTACAACCTTAATTCCCCTTTGCCATGTCATCTGAGGACATTCCGGGTATTAGGATGTGGACCACTTTGGGGACCATTATTTTGCCTGTTTATCACTGGTTCCCAGTTTATGTGGGGCTGTGCCCACAGAAGTAACCTAAGCAGAGTTTCTTCCATATCATTTTTATGTCTATGTCTCTCACTTTATTGCCAGCCTCGACAGCAGGACTACTTCTAAGCCTACTACTTCTAAGCCTACCTAATTTATTATATGCCAACATGCCTTCTGAGAAGGCTAGAACTTTGCATACCTCGGTTTTACCATTTCTGAAATGTAAGAATGGAATGAGGAATTCTATAAAGTGTTTAAATATAAACCCTCAGAATTTTCAAACATAGTATAAGAACAGGATTTTCTAAGGATTGTGATTTAGTAACCTTGAGAGTTTTAAATTACATTTTTTTCTGAGACCTGGAAACAGAAAAGGTTCAATGTCTCTATGACTTCTTTTTGCAAGTCCTTTTTGCAAATTGATTCATGGAGAAGTTTGGTAAGATAAATGAGCATACCTGGTACTTGGAATCTAATTTTAGAGTGCTAAGGAAGAATTTGGAAAACTTATGATACACAAGATACTAGTAAGTTTTTAGAATCCGTAATATTTTTTTTTAGACTGATATTTACTGGTTCTTTGACATACAGATTCTTGGCTCAGCTCACAGAACCTTCCTCCACTAACCCTTAGATAAGCGGTTCTCAACCTGTGGGTCGAGACCCCTTTGGGGGTCGAACGACCCTTTCACAGGGGTCGCCTAAATACATCCTGCATATCAGATATTTACATTACGATTCATAACAGTAGCAAAATTACAGTTATAAAGTAGCAACGAAAATAATTTTGTGGTTGGGGGGTCACAACATGAGGAACTGTATTAAAGGGTCGCGGCATTAGGAAGGTTGAGAACCACTGCCTTAGATAATAAGGACTGCCACCCAGCTAGGCTCCTCCTGGATTCTATCCCAGCAGGCACTGATTTTGTACCTCTCGTAGAATTCATTAAATTCTCAAGGTTAAGTGCCTTTTGCCCACTGCTAGCTTCCAAAGAATCTGGAGGTTTTATTCCTCAATGTTTCTCCTTGAATATGAGATGTGCTTAAGCAAGATTTGTGGAATGAATATATTTATTCTAAATGATATTTTAGGGAAAGCTGGAAGTAACAAAGAGGCATTTAATCTGAACTCATGGTAGTAAATAGAGGTCATAGCTAATGTTCAACAGCTTATCAATGCTCTCCAGTGGACAAAGTAAATGATAATACCCTTTAGAGGTTGGTCAAGCCTGTAATTTAGTAGATTAAATAGTTCCCACTTTAAGGTCAAAGAGAGGAAACATTTCTTCAGTTAAATATTATGGGTCATGGTCATTATTTTGTGAAACTATTTCTGCTCACATATCACAGTTAAACCACTATTAGTTAAGCCTTTTTCACCCGCCTGGAGGCTTGGTTCCTTCTAATTGAATCACCAGTCCCCAGTTCTTCCCGGCTGGCTTCAGATCAGATGGCACTTGGGGTTCAGGCCAAATGCCACTTTTTAAGTGACTCTGATTCTCATCATCCTATGTAAAGTAGCTCCAGTACCCAGCCCAGTACGCGGCACATTGTAATTGCTTTTTAATATGTTGTTTAAATAATGCACAGCCAGGGTTGGATAGGCAAGCTGTGAACCATTTCCACAATGGACTTGGACTCAGTGCTGGAGCTCCTTCGGCCTCCACCACCCTCCCTCCACTGCTCCTTCTCCACTCACACAGCTATGCTTTCCTGGCAGAAATGGACAGAGCTGGAGACACAATTTCCCTGATGCAGTGTAAAGTGAAATGTGGGGCTCCTCACCTCCTAGCTAGGGAACTTACAGTCTGGCTCCACCATCCTCACTCACAGGGGCCAGGTTCTCTGGCGAGGAGATGAGCCTTTTTCTGTCACATCAACCAGAGAGCAGCGGCTTGAACTCCTGGGAACTCCTTCTGTGTTGATTTAAGTTTGCAGATCCTTTAGATCTCATGGCCATTTTCTAGTCCCATCACAGAGAATTTGTGTTTTATTTTCTTTTGCTTCAAGCAGTGGTCTAAATGGTCAAACCCCAAAAGGTTATTTTCAGTAGAACTTTTTATGATATATGATATATGTATGTATGATATATATGTACATACTATATATAATAAATATGTATTTATAGTACATATATGTATTTATTATATCATATTATATCATAATATATATGCAATATAAATATACATAAAAATATCTTCCTTGTATTTCCCTCTACCATAAAACTGTCACTAACCGTAACCCTAAACCTAACCCTAATGAAACTGACCATACTGTTCATTTTTGCCTACAAAAAATGTCAATTTTATGTGGTTCAACTTAATAAAATATACTTATCTTTTATTTTTCCCACTTGCATGTAAGCTACCAAAGAGCAGAGAGCTATGTCTATTTTATTTTAACAAATTTATTGAGGTTAAATTTATTGACATACCATCAACTGCATATATGTAAAAGATATAATTTGACACATTTTGTTATAGGAAACCATCATCACAATCAAGATAATAAACATACCATTACCCATGAAGTTTTTTTTCTAATTCCTCCTTACTGCCTTTTCCCAAACCACTAAATAATTCCATTTATATAAAATGCATTTACCTATCTTCTTTCTGTCATTATATATAAATTTGCATTTCTTAGAATTTTATATAAATGAAATCACTTAGTATACAAACTTTCCTGTCTGTCTTCTTTCACTCAGCACAATTATTTTGAGACTCATTTACATTGTTTCATGCATCAGCAATTTATTGTTTTTAATTGGTGAGTAGTATTTTTTTGCAAGGATATACCACAATTTGTTTATCCACCCATTGGTTGATGGGTATTTGTGTTGCTTCCAGTTTTTGCCCTTTGCAAACAAAGCTATGAACATTCATGTAAAAGTTTCTGTATAGAGGTATGCTATCTTTCTTTCTTTCTTTTTTTTTTTTGCAAAATACCTAGAGTTGGACTAGTGGGATCACATGGCAGGTATATATTTAATTTTATGAAATTGCCAAACCATTTTACAACATGGTTGAACCATTTTACATTCACACCAGCAGTAAATGAGTGTTCAGTTGCTCCACATTTTTGCCAACATTAATTATGGTCAGTCTGTTTTGTAAGGAGTAGTATTTTTAATTTGTGTGTAGTAATATCTCATTGGTATTAATTTGCATATTCCTAATGACTGGTGCTGCTAAGCATCTTTTAATGTACTCATTTGCCATACATATGTCTTCCTTAGTAAGTGTCTATTCAAATCTTATGTCCATTTGTTTTATTGGGCTAATTTTCTTTTTTTAAAAAAATATATTTTATTGATTTTTTACAGAGAGGAAGGGAGAGAGATAGAGAGTTAGAAACATTGATGAGAGAGAAACATCGATCAGCTGCCTCCTGCACATCTCCCACTGGGAATGTGCCTGCAACCAAGGTACATGCCCTTGACTGGAATCGAACCTGGGACCCTTCAGTCCACAGGCCGACGCTCTATCCACTGAGCCAAACCGGTTTCGGCAGGGCTAATTTTCTTATGAGAATTTATTAGAGTTCTTATATACTCTACATTCAAATTTGATATACATTTATATATCTTATATATAATTTATATTATATACATATATTTATATTTTTATATATTCTATATTCAGGTATGAAATTTGCAAATATTTTCTCCCAGACTGTGGCTTACTTTTTTATTTTATTAATAGTGTCTTTCCAAGAATAGTAGTTCTTAATTTTGATAAACTTTGTTATTTTCTTTTTAAATTGAGTTTGGTCATATCTAATAAATCTTTGCCTAACCCTAGGCCATAAAGATTTTCTCCTATGTTTCTTGAAGATTTGTAATGTTAGGTTTTGCATTTGGGTCTATGATCCATTTTGAATTTAGTTTTGTATATAGTGTAAGACATGGATTGATGTTCTACACAAGAAACAAACAGCTGTGGAAACGGAAACTATCTGAGTAAAAAAGACTTTTATAATTTCAATTTCTTGTTTAAAGCAAAAGTGTTAGAAAAATAGCATGGTGTGTAACATATAAGTAGAGAGCAGGTAGATTGGGATAAGTTAAAGAGGATATTATGAAACCTAAAGAAACCATTACATAATACAGAGAGTTATAGCTAACATACCAGCAAAAGATCTGAAAGCAGACAGGAAAAGAGGAGAAAGAGAACAGATGGAACAAATGGAAAACAGACAAGACGGTAGTTTTCAACCCAACTACATCAGTAATTGCATTAAATATAAACCACAATGCCAAGGCTGAGCAGCAGCCGCTGAACGATGGATGAACAGATTACTCAGACACAGTTTGACAGTGCAAGAGAGGGCTAAGGGGCCCCCAGCTTTAGTAGCCAGAGCAGCCTCCATTGCCTGCCTCAGTAGGCCTTTAGTGGAATTTTTAGCTTTAGATACAATCACTAGGGTGAGTAATCTTGGGAGGACACATGTTTACATTGTACTCTAGGCAAGGGCATTCAGGGATTAAGCATAAGGATTCCAGTAAACACCCGGGGGTCTGCACATACACAGACTTGTTTGGAAAGGTCAAGGAATAATTAGGGGCACTGCCTTCGACAGTTCCCTAAGTCTCTGCTAGGTAGGAATTCCGATAAACAGGCAGGTGGCATTCCACACACTTCCCTTTTATCAGAATGTCCTCCTTACAAACTTTCTAACCAAGTTTCTTGTGCTTCCCAACACCACAACATTTTTTATATTCTGATTTTAATTATTCATCATTAGCAAGAGGGGTGTGAGGATGTGGGTAGATATGGTCTTTTGGAGTTGGTAGAAGTTTTCTTTTGATTTCTTACATTTTCTCAGTAAAGTTGGATGTGAGCTCATTAGCTGAGAAACTGCTGTCTAATCTAGCCCTCTCTCTTCAAGCCAAGCATCATCCCGAGTTCATGTTTATTTTTTTAATTTAGCCCTGAACAGGTGAAGCTTAAAAGGAAAATTCCAGATAAACACTAACTCTCTGATTTTAATTGAACAGAAAAATAGGGAGCTGAATTTGTTTTGACTGCCTTAAATCTAAAAGTAAAAAAATAATAACGCACAGCTAGAAATCTCCGAGCAGTGCAGCTGCCTCATTACTCTAGACAGCTTGCTAAGAATTAATATTAAGTGGTTTCCATTTAGACCTTTCCAGTTGCAAAGATAATACATCACAGCAGCAGTGCCCCACCTCCCGCAGCTTTGAGACGTGTGTGTCTGTCCTTGTCCAGTGTATCGTTTCCCACCAGCCCATCAACGAATATTTCTTGAGTTCTGAACATGCCAGCAGCATAGTGCTAGATACTGTTAATGTCCCCCTAGTTCCAGATCAAGGGGTGTCAAATTAATTGCTGCAGTTCCCTTCTAAGAGAAAAATCTCTCCTAAATTCAAAGAACACACTGGAGACCTCTGTTTCAATTGCTTTGCATATCATCACGCTAAATAAACAAAGCTTTAAATAGGCCCACAGACACCACAGAGGTATCCCCCATGTGCAAAAACATAAGCATATTTCTGTAGACCTCACTTTACAAGTCCCGATCCAGCAATCTTAAAGGACGAAAGGTAGTATGGGATGGGAACTCTGAGAAAGGGTGTACAACTAGTGAGTAAGCCACCTGCTTGAATCGACAGTGAAGGGCCAAATTTGGTTTTCAGTGACACCTAAGGAGGCCTCAGTGCATTTGGAGCTAAAGTAATTTAACACATAATTTAGCTATATGAATATCTGCAGTTTGCAAATGGAGAGATGTCCCAAGGTGTGAGATGAAGTTTGGCTTCTTAGGACAAAATTTCCCTTAATTATAATCCCATAATTTAGGAAAGGAACAAAAGTATGGATGTCTCCTGAATAGTCTCTGTTAATTTTCAAAATGCTCCATCTGCCACCTTTTGACCTAAATAGAGAGGACACCATTTGGTTCTCCGAAAAACTGCATTGTTCTATCCTGCTGTGCACTAAAGTTGAGATAATTAATATCATAGATTTTAGGCAGTGTTTGTGTGTATGTGTGATTTTTTTTAGGGACCACCAGCAAGACATATTTAATAATGTTTTCCTCTCAACTGCCACATGTGGCTGTGATAAGTTCACTACTGCAAATGGAGATTGTGGAGGGAAGGGGCCCAGTAAGCGGAGAGATTTGGGTGAGGCTTTCAGAAGTGTATGCAGCCTCTTAGTTTTACACTCAACGTTGACGTGACTGCTTCCTACTTTCTGCTTACTTGTAGTCACAAAACGGTCCAGCGAGGTCAACTGTCCCTGTGGTGCTATTTGGTTCAATTTTTTTTCTATGGGAAAATGTAAGGACAAGAAGCATTTAGTTTCTGGCCTGATGATTTTCTTAAGTGGATGGTGGGGTGCACAGAGGGAGAAGGGATGGGTGGTACTGTGATCCTTTCTCTGGGAAGAGCAATTGTGGAGTAAGGAACAAGCACTCTGCCAGGCCTTTCCTCCAAGTGGCCTGGGAGAAAGCAGCCAACCATGTTCCCTGAAGCTCAGTGGAAGAGTTGCCTGACATCTCAGATGATTAGACCTGGTTCCTTAGGGGTGTGTGCATTTCTGGTGGTGAGATGGTGAGAGCTGACACATATCATGTACCTACCATGTGCCAGGTTGTGTTCTAGGCCTTACATATTTTCACTTGTTTAGTGTTTACAACATCTGTGTGTGGTAGGTAATATGACTCCTTTCTTACACACGTGCAACTGAGGCCCAGAGAGGTTAAATAATTTGCAAAGTTCACACAGCTGCTAATGGCAAAGCTAAGATTCGAACACAGGATCACAGGACACATGAGACACTTGGTTCCCAGGTAAGGAACACAGCTCCTCATGGCACAGTAACCTGCATTTTACTCAACTGGGAATCTGCTTATAGCATTCAGATTTTTTTTCACTTTTCTAAATTTCATTAGTGTTGTGATGAGTAATATTACCTCTACTCAATAGCTAATATTAATAAGGCTAACAAAATGTAATATAAAAATAAACTTAAAGAGGCCTTATTTAATTAAAATATATATTTACAGTTTTTGTTTTTTTGTTTTTTTTTATTTATTTATTTATTTATTTTTTTATTTTTTTTATTTTTCGCTAAAAGTATTACAAAGGGTATTACATAAGTGTCCTTCCCCCCCCCCCCCACCCTTGAAAAGCCCCTGCCCTCCCTTACCCCCCATTGTCTTATGTCCATTAGTTATGGTTATATGGATGCATACAAGTCCTTCGGTTGATCTCTTACTCCCCTCCCTCCTGTCCCCCAACCCTCCCTGGCCTTCCCACTGCAGTTCGACAATCAGTTTGAGGCAGCTCTGCCACTGTATTTATTATTGTTCGAAAGTTTGTAATGGTCTTAATTATCCACGAAAGAGTGAGATCATGTGGTATTTTTCCTTCATTGACTGGCTTGTTTCACTTAGCATAATGCTCTCCAGTTCCATCCATGCTGTTGCAAATGGTAAGAGTTCCTTCTTTTTAACAGCAGCATAGTATTCCATCGTGTAGATGTACCACAGTTTTCTAATCCATTCATCTACTGATGGGCACTTAGGCTGTTTCCAGATCTTAGCTATGGTGAATTGTGCTGCTATGAACATCTGGGTGCATATATCCTTTCTGATTGGTGTTTCTGGTTTCTTGGGATATATTCCTAGAAGTGGGATCGCAGGGTCAAATGGGAGTTCCATTTACAATTTTTTGAGGAACCTCCATACTGCCTTCCATAGTGGCTGCACCAGTCTGCATTCCCACCAGCAGTGCACAAGTGATCCTTTTTCTCCACATCCTCTCCAGCACTTGTCGTTTGTTGATTTGTTGATGATGGCCATTCTGACAGGTGTGAGATGGTACCTCATTGTTGTTTTGATTTGCATCTCTCGGATGATTAGTGACTTTGAGCATGTTTTCATATGTCTCTTGGCTTTCTGAATGTCCTCTTTTGAAAGGTGTCTATTTAGATCCTTTGCCCATTTTTTGATTGGATTGTTTATCTTCTTTTTGTTAAGTTGTATGAGTTCCCTATAAATTTTGGAGATTAAGCCCTTATCAGATATGACGTTGGCAAATATGTTTTCCCACGAGGTGGGTTTTCTTGTTGTTTTTTTGATGGTTTCTTTTGCTGTGCAGAAGCTTTTTATTTTGATGTAGTCCCATTTGTTCATTTTCTCTTTAGTTTCAAGTGCCCTAGGAGCTGTATCAGTGAAGAAATTGTTTTGGCATATGTCTGAGATTTTGTTGCCTTTGTATTCTTCTAGAATTTTTATGGTTTCCTGTCGTACATTTAAGTCCTTTATCCATTTTGAGTTTATTCTTGTGTATGGTGTAAGTTGGTGGTCTAGTTTCATTTTCTTGCATATATCTGTCCAATTTTCCCAACACCATTTATTGAAGAGACTATCTTGGCTCCCATTGTATGTTCATGCCTCCTTTGTCAAAATTAATTGAGCATATTGGTTCGGGCTAATTTCTGGACTCTCTATTCTATTCCACTGATCTATATGTCTGTTCTTGTGCCAGTACCAGGCAGTTTTGAGAACAGTGGCTTTGTAATACAGCTTGATATCTGGCATTGAGATCCCGCCTACTTTGTTCTTTCTCAGGATCGTTGCAGCTATTCGGGGTCTTTTTTTATTCCAGATGAATTTTTGGAGAGTTCGTTCTAGATCTTTGAAGAAGGCCATTGGTATTTTAATGGGGAGTGCGTTGAATGTATAGATTGCTTTGGGTAGTATAGACATTTTAATGATGTTGATTCTACCAATCCAAGAACATGGTATGTTCTTCCATCTGTTTATGTCTTCCTCTATCTCTTTTTTCAACGTCCTGTAGTTTTCTGAGTAGAGGTCTTTAATCTCTTTAGTTAAGTTTATTCCTAGGTATCTTAATTTTTTTGGTGCAATGGTAAATGGGATTGTTTTTCTAATCTCTCTTTCTGAAAGTTCACTATTGGAGTATAGAAATGCCTCAGATTTCTTGGGGTTAATTTTGTATCCTGCTACATTGCCAAATTCATGTATTAAGTCTAGTAGCTTTTTGATGGAGTCTCTAGGGTTTTGTATGTATAATATCATGTCATCTGCAAATAAGGACAGTTTTACTTCCTCTTTTCCAATTTGGATGCCTTTTATTGCTTCTTCTTGCCTAATTGCAATGGCTAATACTTCCAGTACTATGTTGAACAGGAGTGGTGAGAGTGGGCATCCCTGTCTTGTTCCTGTTCTTAGGGGAAATGGTGTTAGTTTTTGTCCATTGAGTATGATGTTGGCTGTGGGCCTGTCATATATGGCTTTTATTATGTTGAGGTATGATCCTTCTATTCCCACCTTTCTGAGAGTTTTTATCAAAAATGGGTGTTGGATTTTGTCGAATGCTTTTTCTGCATCAATTGATATGACCATGTGGTTTTTTTCTTTCAATTTGTTTATGTGATGTATCACATTTATTGATTTACGGATGTTGTACCATCCTTGCATCTCTGGGATAAATCCTACTTGGTCATGGTGTATGATCCTTCTGATGTACTGCTGGATCCGATTTGCTAAGATTTTGTTGAGGATTTTGGCATCTATGTTCATGAGGGATATTGGCCTGTAATTCTCTTTCATTGTGATGTCTTTACCTGGTTTTGGTATTAGGGTGATGCTGGCTTCATAGAATGAGCTTGGAAGCGTTCCTTCCTCTTGAATTTTTTGTAGTAGTCTGAGGAGGGTAGGTTTTAGTTCTTCCTTGAATGTTTGGTAAAACTCCCCTGTGAAGCCGTCTGGCCCTGGGCTTTTGTTTGCTGGAAGCTTTCTGATGACTGCTTCAATTTCTTCCATAGTTATTGGCCTATTGAGGTTTTTAGATTCTTCCTGTTTGAGTTTTGGAATGTTGTATTTTTCTAGGAATTTGTCCATTTCCTCCAGGTTGTCTAGTTTGTTGGAGTAGAGTTGCCCGTAGTATTGTTTAACAATCATTTGTATTTCTGTGGGGTCTGTTGTTATTTCGCCTCTATCATTTCTGATTTGGTTTATTTGGGACCTCTCCCTTTGCTTCTTGGTGAGCCTGGCTAGGGGTTTGTCAATCTTGTTTATCCTTTCAAAGAACCAGCTCTTGGTTTCATTGATTTTCTGTATTGTTTTTTTGGTCTCTATGTCATTGATTTCTGCTCTAATCTTTATTATCTCCTTCCTTCTGCTCACTCTGGGGTTTTCTTGTTGCTCTCTTTCTAATTCTTTGAGTTGTAGAGTTAGATGATTGACTACCATTTTTTCTTGTTTTTTGAGATAGGCCTGTAGAGCTATAAACTTTCCTCTCAGGACTGCTTTCATTGTGTCCCAGAGGTTTTGGATTGTTGTGTTTTCATTGTCATTAGTGTCCAGGATGTTTTTAATTTCTTCTTTGATGTCATCGGTAACCCAATCAATATTTAATAACATGCTATTCAGCTTCCAAGTGTTTGAGTATTTTGGGTTGTTTTTATTGTAGTTTATTTCTAACATTATGCCATCGTGGTCTGCGAAGAAGCTTTTTATGATTTCAATCTTCTTGAATTTGTGGAGACTTTGCTTGTGACCCAATATGTGGTCTATTTTTGAATATGTCCCATGAGCACCTGAGAGGAATGTATATTCCGCAGCTGTGGGGTGAAGTGTTCTGAAGATGTCAATTAAGTCCATCTGATCTAGTGAGTCATTTAGGATTGCTGTTTCTTTGCTGAGTTTTTGTCTAGCGGATTTATCCAGTGATGTCAGTGGTGTATTAAAGTCCCCTACTATGATTGTATTGTTGTCGATCTCTCCCCTGATATCTTCCAGAAGTTTTCTTATGTATGTGGGTGCTCCTGCATTGGGTGCATATATGTTTACCAGGGTTATATCTTCTTGTTGTATTGATCCCTTTAGTATTATGAAGTGGCCTTCCTTATCTCTGGTTATGGCCTTCACTTTGAGATGTATTTTGTCAGATATAAGTATTGCTACCCCAGCTTTCTTTTCCTTTCCATTTGCGTGAAAGATATTTTTCCATCCCTTCACTTTCAGTCTGTGTGAGTCCCTTCTAATGAGGTGGGTCTCTTGTAGACAGCAGATGTATGGGTCATGTTTTTTTATCCATTCAGCCACTTGATGTCTTTTGGTTGGAGCATTTAGTCCATTTACATTTAAAGTTATTATTGAAAGGTACTTGTTTGTAGCCATTTCTTTTTGTGTGTGTGTGTGGCTGTTTTCTTTCTGAGCTTGATGTTTCTTCTTTTTACACCAGTCCCTTTAGCATTTCTTGCATGGCTGGCTTGGTGGTGATAAACTCCCTTAGCCCTTTTTTGTCTGTGAAGCTTCTTATTTCCCCTTCAATTTTGAATGATAGCCTTGCTGGATAGAGTATTCTTGGATTCAGTCCTTTGCTTTGCATCACTTTGTAGATTTCCGTCCATTCTTTTCTGGCCTGCTGTGTTTCTGTTGAGAAATCATTTGATAATCTAATGGGAGATCCCTTGTATGTTACTTTCCGTCTCTCTCTTGCAGCCTGTAAGATTCTCTCTTTATCCTGAACATTTGCCATGGTAATTATGATGTGTCTTGGTGTGGGTCTTTTCGGGTTCACCTTGTTTGGGACTCTCTGGGCTTGTGTGACTTTCTTCTTCCCCACCTCAGGGAAGTTTTCTGATATTATTTCTTCGAATAGGTTTTCTAATCCATGTTCATCTTTCTGTTGTTCTGGCACCCCTATTATTCGTATGTTGTTTCGTTTCATGTTGTCCCAAAGCTCCCTTAGGCTCTCCTCCTGTCTTTTAATTTTTTTCTCCATTTGCCGTACAGTTTGAGTGTGTTTTGCTTCCTTGTCTTCTAGTTCACTAATTCGGTCCTCCGCTTCTCCCAGTCTACTGTTGATACTTTCAATGGAGTTTTTTATTGAAGCTATGTCGCTCTTCATTTCTTCTTGGGACTTACTTAAGTTGTTGATTTTTTCATCTGTTTCTTCTAGCTTCTTGCATAAGTAGTTGAGTTTTTCATCTGTTTCTTCTTGCTTTTTGAACATCCGGTGCATGTACTCTAGGAACCTTATTCTGAATTCTTTTTCCGTCATGTTGCATATCTCTGTCTCACTTAGCTGCTTTTCTGGCGAGTCCTCCTTTTCTTTCCTTTGGGGGTTTCTTTGTCTACCCATGTTTGATCTCACTGACATGACTAGTTGTTGAATCGTTCAGTGGCTGGACCCTGGGTGGCAGTGGCTGCTCCCTGGGTGGCAGTGGCTCCTCGGGCTGTGGTTGCTCCTTGGGCAGTTGTGGTAGCAGCGGCTCCTCTGTTGATAGCAGAGCCTCTGGTGGGTGCTGTTCACAGCTGTGGTGGCTCTTCTGGCTGGTGGAGGGAGGCTTCACACACAGCAACTGTTCCCCAGGCAGAGGGTATGGTGATCAGGAGGCCGCTGTTGCTTGAATCTGCTGCGTTGATTTAAAGGCACAAAATACAACACAACAAGGCACAACGTACCAGGCACTAAACACTATTGTATTTACGATATTACTAACCCCAAATAAAGGTGGCCTCCCGAGCTAAGAGAGTTGAGAGATAAGGGGGAAAGAAGAGAAAAAGGTAGAAGAGAAAAAAGAAAGAAAGAAAAAAAGGAGTGCAAAAATGAAATTGGGAAAAGGGAGGGGAAAAAGAGGAGGAAAAAAAAAAGTAAGAGCGAAAAGAGAATGAAGTATAAAAGGGGAAGAGACTATTTATATGAGGAGAAAACTCCTATAGGTCCGCCACTAATACCAACAAATTACAGCAACAGATTCCTGGAGATGAATACAAACTACAAACAACCAATAATATCAAGCGACGCAAGGGGGAACAGAAACACAGAAATAACCAGGGGAGGGGGGGAGAGGGAGGGGCAGGAAAATAAAAAGAATAAGCAGTCTAACCTCACAAACAATCCTAAAAAAAAACAAAAAAAAAAAAAAAAAAAAAAAAAAACAAACAAAAAAAAAACCTCGTCAATCAAGCAAACAACAATAAGACAATAGAGAGAGAAAAGAAGAAGAAGAAGAGAAAAAAAATTGGATAGTGAAGGAAGATAAGGGAAGGGTGTATGAGGATTTAGAACAGGGGATTGGACGTAGGATATATAAGCAGGGTTAAATTTTGACAGGGGGTAAAAAGAATAGGGAAAATCAAAAGCTGGAGTAGGGTAAGAGAAACAGGACAGCAAAAGGGAAAAAGTGGGGAAGATTGTTTAGCACAGAGGCAAATTGAGGTAGAGAACAATGTTGCTAAAGGAACGATGAAAATAGAATGGAGAACATTAGTCCCAAAATAAAATAAAGACAAAATAAAATGACACTTAAAAGAATGGTAAAATGGTAGCGGTAAAAATACTAGTTAAAAATAAAAATGTAGTAGCTGAAAGGGCAAAATCAGGTGATGGAGAAAAAGAAAAAAGAAAAACAGAAAAAAAATGTTTTCTTAGTTAAAAGGAGAAAAAGTAATTAAAAAAAAAAAATAAAAATGTGCAGTAATGCAGGTGCTTCAGATCTTCTACTCTTCTTATTGGCCCGCCCGGAATTCAGGAGAATGTTGAGTTTCCCTCTGGTACACTGCTCCTCCGTGTTGTAAGCCACAGTCCTGATTTTAAGGCCGGCCGTAAAATCCCCTTATTGCCTTATCTGTATTTACAGAAGAGTCAGTTCGTGGCTCTGCCTCTGGGTGGCAGTGTTTCTGGATTGACCTCCGAGGCTATAAGTTCTCTCCAACCAGGAGCTCTGTATTGTACCTGAACCAGCTCCGCCCAGAGCTGGTTCCGGCGGCGCCACTCCCAGCTCTGTTTCCCCGGCTCCCCAAAAACAATCTTCCCCTACAAGCTCTGCTAGTGACCCCAACTGGGCAATCACATCCAATGGGGTCAACAATCAAACTCCCAGAAGTAAGAGGAAGTGTGTAAACAAGAGCCTGGGAAGCTGTTCGAACTCGCAGGGTTCCACCCTCCAGAACTGCGCGAAATGTCTGCACGTTATGTCTGCGCGCGCTCAAGCCCCTGGCAACAAGTAGCCGGTTATCAGGGAAACTCTGAGGTAGCCCTTTTTTGCATCCAGTCCAATTATGGGCTCATTTATAGTGTTACCTTCTGGCAGCAGCCCTGCGGGAGCCCTCCCCACTTGCGGATTGCCCTGGCCTCTATGTGCGCGGATTTTGGAGAGCGCAGATTTCCCCCTGCGCCCGCGCGCGCGTTCCTCGCTCCGACCTGAACTGCAAACCGCACCTTTGGGGTAAGTCTAACCTTTCCGTGGAGGGAAGCAGGTCTCCGTTGTGCTCTTGTAGTCGCGCTGCTTGCGAGTCGTTGCCTCCGGGTTGGTAGGCGCTGGGTTAGTAGCTGTTCTCTGGATGCCGGTAACAGGTAGCCGCAGCCCAAGATGGCGCGGTCTCGCCGCTGTGCTGGCGCCCAGGGGGAGGTTTCAGCCTCAATCTCTAACCATCCGCATTTTTTAGGAGTTCTCTGTCTTTCCTGGTTGCAGACTGCCTCTCAGCTGAACCTCCCCAGCTTGATCGGGCTGATTGTTACCCGTTTCAGCTGCTCGCCCCTATCTGCTCCGGGATAAAGCACCAACACGTCCGTCTAAGCCTCCGCCATTTTTTTTCCTCCCTATATTTACAGTTTTAAGAATGTTTTAGTGAATATTTTATTGCAATCCTTATTTGCCTCAATTCTTCATCTCCCATTTAGTTATTTTTATTTAGTTAACCCACAAGAAATTTTCATAGCCCCATATTTGCACCCCTAGAGTGTAGAAGTACATGCACTGTCTACAGTTTGTTTTTCTATCCTTGGCCTTCTCCATTAATGTAAATTTATCCATGGTTAGCATGATTAGGACAAAAGCAGACATACAGCAAAATCTCACCTCAGTAAACAAGGACTAGTCTCTCCCTTTCAACATCAGCATGTAAATTCATTGAAGTGATATCCTAAGGATGACTTTGAATTTACTTAATTAATAGAAAACATGAATTATTCACAAGATTCTGTCTTGTGGTATTCACTATAAAGCATGTTCCTTGTACAACTTACTTTTTATACTAGTGTAGACGATATCTTCTAAAACATCATTTTTAAGTGGTGTATTGCAGAAATATAGATTATAATTGATCTTTTTAAGTTGATTTTGGTATTCAGAGAATGTGCGCAATTCTCTTATTAATACAGTAGTTTAGTTTTTTAAAAGACTTTATTGTTGAAAGTATTGTAGACTTCCCCCCTTCCCCGCCCCCCCATTGACCCTTTCTAGCCTCCCCCAGCCCCTACCCCAGGCCTTTACCACACTATTGTCTGTGTCCATGTGTTATGCACAAATGCATATAAGTTCTTTGGTTAATCTCTCTCACCCACTCCCCCAACCCCCACCTTCCCTCTGAGATTCAACAGTCTATTCCATGCTTCTATGTCTCTGAATCTCTTTAGTTCATCAGTTTATTTTATTCATTAGATTCCACATATGAGTGAGATTATGGGACACTTGTCTTTCTCTGACTGGCTTATTTTGCTTAGCATAATACTCTCCAGGTCCCTCCATGCTGTCTCAAAGGGTAAGAGATCCTTCTTTTTTACTGCTGCATAGTATTCCATAGTGTAAATGTAGCACAGCTTTTTTATCCACTCATCTACTGATGGGCACTTGGGCTGTTTCCAGATCTTAGGTATTGTAAATTGTGCGGCTATGAACATAGGGGTGCATTATAGTCTTTCTAATTGGTGTTTCGGGTTTCTTAGGATATATTCCTAGAAGTGGAATCACTGTGTCAAATGGCAGTTCCACATGACATTAAAAAATAAAAAGAAGAAACAGGTGAAGTTAAATTTAGTAATAGATTTAATTTAACCCACTATATCCAAAATAGGATTATTTCAACATATCAATATAATGAGATATTTTATATGTTTTTCCTATTACATCCTCCAAAAGGAGCAGATTTCAATGTGTGCTAGCCATGTTTCAAGTACTCAGTAGCCACAGTGCAGTCTGAGGTATTAAGGGTTGGGTTTAACCAGCCAGTTGGGGGATGAATGCTTTGCAGTATAGGTAGCTCATCTATATATATAAAAGGCTAAGTGACCGTCCGACCAGTAGCTGTGACGCACAATGACCATGAGGGGGCAAACACTCCAACCAGTAGCTATGATGCACATTAACCACCAGGAGGCAGACACTCAATGCAGGAGCTGCCGAGCTGTGGTGACTTGGCAGCAGTGGTTCTCAGGTGATGCACCCCGGAACCAAAGAGGAGGGAGCCCAATTATGGGTGCGTCACCCAAAAACTGCCCTCTCGCAATCAGGGACCCCTCAGGGGATGTTGAGAGCCGGTTTTGGCCTGATCCCTGCAGGTCAGACCGAAGGACCCCACCTACTGGAGGGACCCCTTCACTTTGCAGATGCCCTTCGAGCCACGGCACAGCCCAGGTTCGGCCGGCTGGGGAGGGACTGCGGGAGGTTTGCTCCAGGGCATGTCCAGCCCATCTTGCCCAGTCCCACCCTACCAACCAACTTCTAATTAATTTCCTTTCAATGTGCACAAATCTGTGCACTGGGGCACTAGTCAGGAAATAAAAAGCCACTTCTAGACAAAGTTCATCAGAAAAATCTCCAGGTTATGCCTACTGTAGAGCTCTAAGCCACTCAGATATTAATTATCCCAGGTCCCTCCCAAGTGCAGACTTTGTTCTAGGAGCCACAGTCCTGGTGTCAGTCAAGTCAAAAGTAGGTCTGAAAGGATAACATTAAACTAAGCATCCCCGAGTCTCCCTTGGACTTCTAGTCAAAATTCATTCCATTCATTTGACTACATTGAAAAACATAAACTTCAATGAGAAAAAGATGTCATATATTTATAATGATCTATTCCCATTATGATAAGCACTCTGAATTCATTTTTGTGGTATTTAACCTTTGCAAATTCCCTTTGAATTGAGTTCATTCATATTGACAGAGAGCAACACCATTATGAGCTCGGGAAAGGTCATTGTGTAACACCTGCCAAAATGCTCATTATCCTCTCTCCTTAGTTATCTTTTATTTTCCTGACTTAGTTCTTTATAAGAATTTGCAGCCCTTTAGATTAAGAACCAAGGACTTTACTCCCTTAAAGTACCAAACAATAAATCAACAAATCTTGAAAGTGAGTCAGACATTTAGGGAAAATTGAGTTCATGATATACCTGTTTGCCCAGCACCTCTCGACAGGCCGCCTCTAATTTGATATCTTTGTGGAAAACAGCCAAGTTATTAAAATAAATCTCTCTTTAAGATTCATTGTTGAGAAAAACCTTTCAAATTTCCTTGTGGGAAATCACCCGAATTCTGTTTGCAGCTTCCTTCTTTCTCCTGAACAAGGAAACCAAGAGAGGTTTGTGCCAAAGCTCAGCCATTCCTTGGCAGGGCTCATCTTAGGTCAACGTTCCTCACCAAGTGAAAGTGAGACACATGCCAACATACACATTGTGGGAATAATATCACATGAATCCTAAAAGTAATATAAACTTTATTTATTGAGGAAAGTATCAAGGCCAGAGATTTATCATATACTAGAAAGATTATATATCTTACATTATTGGGGCCCCATGCAAGGTGTGCTAAATTCTTCCCATCCATGGCCAACATTGCCCCTTATTGAGTAACCGTTCCTGCCTCTCAGAGACCTTGACTAGGCAGCTGTCACTATTTTTGTCAGAGTGGTTGCTGGCTTTAAAGTACTTTTTCCTGCTCTTTTTCTTTTGCCATATTTGACCGTATTTGATAACTTCTTCTCCTAAATGCTCTAGACTCTAGAACTCAGCATGTTTTCTTGGTAGGTGGTGATTCATTATTTTTGTGTTAACTTTATTGAGTTATAATTTATATCCAACCAAATGCCCACATTCTAAGACTTCTGTGAGGTTTTTTAAAATTAGCTTTATTATGTAATACTTTAAACATGATAAAATTAACCATTTAAAAATATTTAGTTCAATCTCCTGTTACCTCATACAGAGATTTGACTTTGGGTGGTGGGTACATGGTCCTATATACAGATTTTGTAAATTAGTAATCCATACATGAAACCTGTATGTTCATGTTGAGTAATATCACCCCAATAAAATTAAAAAAAATACAATGTAAAAAATAAAATAAGCCCTAGCCGGTTTTGCTCAGTGGATAGAGCATCGGCCTGAGGACTGAAGGGTCCCAGGTTTGATTCTGGCCAAGGGCACATGCCCGGGTTGTGGGCTCGATCCCCAGTAGGGGGCATGCAGGAGGCAGCCGATCAATGATTCCCTCTCATCATTGATGTTTCTATCTCTCTCTCCCTCTCCCTTCTTCTCTGAAATCAATAAAGAAATATATTTAAAAAAATAAAATAGTTCAACATGTTTTGACAGATAATTACAGTTTGATATCACCATAATCAAGAACTGGAATCATTCTTAGCAACCCTGAAACTTCCCTTATCACACCCATAACCATTTTCTCTTATTGGACAGGAAATACTGCTCCCCAAGCATGGAAGGGGCAAGGGGGCAGATGAAGTCATTCTATTTGTAATAGGCAAAAATCAAATGATAGGTTTATTCAGATAATTCTTAGCATTAAGTACCATATGGAGTAAAGAGAGGAATTATTATTTTTCTAATATTATTTTTTAAAAGCTATATGGTTTACAGAAGGGAGAATTGCTGATCAGATGATTGACACAGTCAGAAATTTCAGACTGAAATCTGTCTTCAAACCACTATGTAACCTCTAACTTCATGGTGGGGGGCAATTAAAAGACTGGGATAAGAAACTTCCCTGCAGTCAGTTCTTAGATCCTTATCTCCAGCTTCTATGAGTATCCAAGCCTGTGTTGAGATGGGACCAGGGCGATACAAATCATTTAAAACTCCATGATAAAAATCAAATAATAGAAGAGGCAGGCTCCTTACAGAGAAAACATTTATTGCTGCTCTTAATTTATATCTCTCTCTGCAGGGAAGGCTTGATATCAGGATATATATCTTAGGAGATCTGGATTCAGTGCCAAGAGAACATTCCTGAAACTTCCAGTATAACCATTATTCTTTCACATAATTAAAATAGTAGGTAACACTTATGTAAGGCTTACATCATGCCAAGCACTGTTCTAAGCCCTATATATTGTCATTTAATTTTACCAAAACCCTATGAAGTAGTTTGCAATAATAAGATATGTATATATGTATATGTACACACACATATATATACATATACATATATATTGATCTCTGCCTCTGATTCCTGACACAGAGCTCCTAAAACTCCTATAAATTCCTAAGTGATCAGAGCGTTAGGAGAATCTTTTGTTCTGATGGAGTGACTCTGGGTGGGCTCCTGGAGGATTCTCAGATGGGGGCTAGTCACCAGGAAGACTAAGCCATGGTTAGAAACTTAAGAATTTTCAACTTCTCCAGAGAGAAGAGAGGAGCTGGAAATGAAGCTAATAATTGATCATGTTTACATGAAAAGGCCTCCATAAAAATCCCAATAGTACATGGTTCAGAGAGCTTCCAGGTTGGAAAACATATCCATGTGCTGGGAAGGTGGTGCACCCCAACTCCATAGGGACAGAAGTTTCTGGGCTCGGGACCCTCCCAGACCTCACACTGTGTAGCTCTTCACCTTGCTATTCATCTGTATGCTCTATCATATCCTTTCATAAACTGGTAAATATAGGTGTTTCCCTAAGTTCTGTGAGCCACTCTAACAAACAATCAAATCCAAAGGGGAGAAAGTCATTGGAATCTCCCATTTGTAGCCAAGTGTAACAGAAATTGTGGGTGACAAGAGGGCCTACTGCTTTTGATTGGCATCTGAAGTGGGGGGCAATCTCGTGGGATCTGACACTGTCTTCAGGTAGATAGTGTTAGAATTGAGTTAAATTGTTGGACACTCAGCTGGTGCCACAGAATTGGTTGGTATGGGAAAATCCCCCACCCATCTGGTGACCATAAGTGTCAGAAGTGTGAACGTATAGTGGTGTGAGAATAAAGGAAAAACATAGGTGCAAAGACCGAGTTTTTCCAACAAAGGTAGGTGTTATTGTTTTTATTTTACTAATGAATAAACTGAAGCCTAAATAAATGAAATGACTTGCCCAAGATCACACAGCTATTAAGTTGCACAGCAGGGCTTCAAGCCCAGGCAGCCATGAAAATGCTTCCAGTTGAATACTCAAAAACCCTACATCCCACTCTCCATCTCTGGGGGAATGCTGGTATCACTAACATCCTCCAGTCCCACACTGACAGTGAACCTGAGAGGCATGTTCAGTTCACAAAGGTCCCCAAGACTATTCCTTCCTTTTGTCCTCTATCTTCCCCCCCCTTTTTATTTTTAAAATACATTTTTATTGATTTCAGAGAGGAAGGGAGAGGGAGAGAGAGATAGAAATATCAATGATGAGAGAGAATCATTGATTGGCTGCCTTCTGCATGCCCCCCACTGGGGATTGAGCCTGCAACCCAGGCATGTGCCCTTGACTGGAATTGAACCCAGGATCTTTCAGTCCGCAGGCCCATGCTCTATCCACAGAGCCAAACCAGCTAGGGCCTTCCCTCTCCTCCTTCTACTTCTACTCTTCCTCCTCCTCTTCTCTTCTATTTCTCTGAAATATTTAAAATATGTAGCCACAATCAATGGAGACAACTTGATTATAAAATATTTTGTGTCTATATGTCTAGATAGTTTAAATATTTCATCCTCACCAGAGCTTAGAGTTCTATAAGTTTCTAATTATCGACAACCCAAGGATTGTAAAATAGTGTCTGGTTTGTTTTGTTTTAGTTTGCTTTTCCTGATAATTAAAGAGGTGAGGCTTCATTTGGGTTAGTTTTTATGGGAATTTTCTATTAATATCTTTTATCTTTTTTTTAAAAAAATTGCATATCCTCTGTTTTTTTTGTTTGTTGTTGTTGTTGTTTTTTGTTTTTTGCTGACCTACAGGACTTTCTTATATGTTCCACAAGTGCTGAATCTAGCCTAATTCCATTCTAGTCCTATTAGAAATGGGCTAATTAGACCCTGATATCTCTTTGCCTAGATATATCATCACCGGTGTTAGATATAGTCCCCTGAACACCAACTTGTTTTGACAACTCTAGTTGGATTCTGCATAGCTCCCGAGACTTGGTCTGTCTGTGCAATCATAGTGCTAAGGTCCTACTAACAACACTGGAGGGCAGAAAAACCTCTTACTCAATAGCTCTAGCAAAAATTGAGGGGAGATTTCATTGGCTTGTGCTGTGCCCCAAACTTCTGGAATACAGATTTTCTGGACACAGCCAAGCAGTGGGGTGAGTTCAGCCATTGCTGTTTCACAGTGCTTATGATCAAGTGACCCTTATTTTACTTTATAATGGCCCCAAAACACAAGAGTAGTAATGCTGGCAATTTGGATATGCCAAAGAGAAGCCATAAAAGTCTTCCTTTAAGTGGAAAGGTAGAAGTTCTTTTCTTTTTAAAAAATATTTTTGTAGATTTCAGAGAGGAAGGGAGAGGGAGAGAGAGAGAGATAGAAACATCAATGATGAGAGATAATCATTGGTGCTCCTTTGCACGCCCCATACTGGGGATCTAGCCCACAACCCAGGCATGTGCCCTGACCGGGAAGCAAATCATGACCTCCTGATCCACAGGCTGACACTGAGCTACACTGGCTGGGCCAAAGGTGAAAGTTCTTAATTAATAAGGAAAAAGACTCGAACGTTGAGACTGCAGCTCTACAGTAAGAACAGATCTTGGTGAGGAAGATCAGGAGGAAGATCAGCAGGTCAGCAGCAGTGGAATTCCTGAGCCAAGCTACATTTTTGCCCTTTGAAGCCCTTCTTATATGAGACAAATTGCTTCTGGAAAGGTTCTACCATTCAGTGCTTCCAGGAGTGATGTCTGAGAATGCCTGCCTGGTCACACCCATGCCAGGGCTGTGTGCTGTCAGTCAAAAGAAACCTCTCTGCCCCTTTCACAGAAGGAAAAAATGTCTCATTTATATTTGCATTACTTTGATAACAGAAAGAACTAAGCTTTTTCATATATTTGGTGGCCATTTGTGTTTCTTCTTGACACATATCCTAAGTTGTGTTTTTTTTTTTTTTGGTCTACTTTTAAATTAATTTTTAGCTACTTGTTGCCTAGCAGTATACAGTGTGAATTGAGTGTGTCAAGGGATTTTCCCTTCAGTAATTAGGATTTAAAAGAAAATCCTGGGTTTATAGAAAATCTTCTTCTGGAAGAAAGGTCATTGAAAAGTAACTAAGTAGCACATTTTATTTAGTTTTCCTTTGACTGAGGAAACTTCGATTCCAGTACGGCTTTGTCTTACGTAGCAGGCAAACCAGAAAGATTGAAAAACAGCACTGGGCACAGTGAACTGCGCATTTTCTTACTTCCTTGGAAAGAGTTAGCTCACTGATCATCTAGTCGTAGAAATGAGCTATTCTCTGAGTCAGGGTGATGATCTGATGGCCCTGGTTTGGAAATGTCACCATCTGGAGGAGACAGGCCCTTGGAACTCCTTCACAGTGGTGACAAGAGGAAATGACATAATAGAAATAAATGAGAGTTCAAAAATGCAAGTGCTTATTGCTAGTTCATGCATTTATGTCTCACTGTCATCCAGATTAGCCTAATTAAATCTCCAAGCTCGGCCTGGTGGCAACATGCTTTAAAAACACACATTGTTATTTTAGAGCCAGGCTCATGTTAGGCAGCTGATCGCTCGGTCTTGTTGTTTTCATAAACAGAGAGTGTTTGTGCTATATTTATAGAGATCTGAGCACTTCCATCCCTTTCTACCTCAGTGGCCAGCCTACATTGTCAACATCAGCATGGCAATCATAGAGGACAGGAAGCTCATCAAAACACAGGTTGGCAGCTGGCAGTTCTTGCCAGGATCCCTTGCAGTATGGTTGGGAATAAAATACCCCAAACTGTTTGCTGCAGCCCTGGGTAGAAGGGCACTGCTCCAAGCAAAAGTTGATTTTTATAATGAAAATGCACTAAATGACAAAAAAAGTCTGTAAGCTGGTAAATAATCATACCAAGGGGACCAATAGCATGCAGGGTCACTCCAACCTGAGTTGGATCTATGCCCACCTCCCACATGATGTATTCCACAAGAGAAACATGACAGAGCTGTTATCCATCCTTGAAAACATAGTTACTGATAGCTTCTTAACAGGGTAAATGGTAAGGTACGTCTCAGCTCTTGCTTTGATAGCGAGAGTCTATGATTTAGTGATTTCCAAAGGAGTATAGAAAAAGCTCTTATTTTTTGAGAAGCAAAACTTCCTGTTTCAAAGTTGCCTTTCAATTCAAATCATTTGTAATTAATGTCCTCAGGATTTTCCCATGTGATTAAATACTCTTGATTGGCAACTTTGCCCTCTACAGACATTTTCCTGTGAAAATGAGTAAGGCAGAAAACTTCTACTTGATTTAGTTTTCCTTGCCAAAAACAAACACCAAAATGGAACAACTAAAAAAAAAAAGAGAAAATATATATATATTCTGGTGAAATTTGTTTTAATATTTGAACTTTTCAAAGGTGAATAAGTATTCAATCTCTATTCAAGTTCAGGCTTCTATAACTTTGATAAAATCTTATGTGGTCCAGTGATTCTGAAAGCTGGAATGTTGAGGCATTCCTCTACTTGCTTATTTTAGAGTAAAGCTGCATCCCACTTGGCTAACTGATCAGGATTTGCAGAATACAGTAAATAAGTCTCTGTTTGCTAGTGATTTTGTGGCATCCTGGCAAAATCATTTAATTTTGCAGTTTCTTAGATTTGCCATATTATAAAAAAAGAGGTAATTGCAAATTTAAGATAATTAATTCTAGAAATGAATACAATTAAACCATACTAAACATACTGGCTCATTATTATTACTTTAAAAATATTCTTAGAGTGCCTTGAAGTAGTTTGAAGGTCTCTGACCATCCAAACAGCAAATACCCAAATGGAGAGGAAGAGATTTCAGATGGCAGTGTGGACATGCTGAAATAGTTGAAAAACTTTACAAAGCTTACAGTGGATTTCACATGAGTGGACTGCTTAGTGTGGAAAAGGTTCTGTGCCAAAATAACCTAGTTTTGACTTGAGTTTCACATCATTAATGTTCTTCCCCTAAGTTAAAGCTGCTTTTCTGGGAAGATTTTATACAGTTTGATTCTTTTTGGATATTGTTTATTTTACATAATATGAGAAGGTTAGACTGGGACCACAGTGGCTGTTTTTAAATCTGTTGGAAGTAGATATTGAAGGAATAAACAAGAGATAGAGGCTCATGAAGAACAGGAGAGGGTGAGTACCTTCATTGGGGTCCTAAGGCAACTCAAGGACGTCACCAAACACTGGCTCTGGAGAAGGGGGTTAATCGAAGTGGAGGGGACCCTAAAGATGAAGCTGGCTATAGCCATGACCCAAACAATGGTGAGGTTTTCAATAGGATTTGGACTACTAAGACATAAGATGGTATTGGAGGATTTCAAGAACTGAACAGAAGTGTATTTGTATTTTGATTTTTCCTCTCATTGAATAAGAAAGTCTTTGTTGTTCTAGATCAGTGATGGCGAACCTTTTGAGCTCAGTGTGTCAGCATTTTGAAAAACCCTAACTTTACTCTGGTGCCATGTCACATATAGAAATTTTTTGATATTTGAAACCATAGTAAAATAAAGACATATTTTTGATATTTATTTTATATATTTAAATGCCATTTAACAAAGAAAAATCAACCAAAAAAAATGAGTTCGCGTGTCACCTCTGACACGACTGTCATAGATTCGCCATCACTGTTCTAGATGTAGACTAGAGATTTCCATGGTAGTGGTGGAAGTTCTTTTTTGAATGTAGTAGAGCTCTCTGAAAAATACATTTGAGGAAAAGTGATAATCTATTGATGAAGGATAACAAATGATGGCATTTGGCATTACCTCCAAGAATGGAAGAAGAAACAAAGTGGGATATTGGTATCCAAAGGCATTTTAATGGTACTTAACGTTAGAGTAAAGGAAGGTGGCAACTACCTGAAGATGAATGATTTACCAGGCCAATTATTAAAGGAGGGTGAGGTGAAGCTGTCAGAGGGCCTGCTGAAAGAAACTGCAATTTTGCATAAGTCTCATATTAACATGCCTTATTTGCATAATGTCTCATTTTAGTTGTTCCTTTGGCTCAGACATTAAATTCTAGTGATGATTACATTTTCCAGCAGGGGGTGCTCTCCCCTTAAATTTCCTTTCCTAGACCATAAAGGTCTTCTCAAAGGCCTTCTGTCTCCCCAGACAAACACTAATTTTAAATCCATCAAATCATTGAGGTCTCTAGGCATGGCACTGTCTAGATAGGGTATTGTTCTAATGAGATGGGAGGGAGCACTAGCTTTCATCCCCACCTGCTCTGTTTTGTGCCATGAAGATCTACCCCAGGTAACTGGCTCTCAGATGTCCACCTTTGGCCACAAGAGGACAGGAGAAGATCATGCAAATAGGTTAATGGAAATCCAACACCTTGAATGGAAAACCATTTCAACATATGCCATCTACTAATGGAAAGTCAAGACGTTTGTTTCCTTTAAATGAAAATAATTTGATTTTTTATAATGTTTATAGATTTTAAACGCTGCTTAACGAAGATAATCTTCAAACTTTAACTTATCAATCATATTTTATCTTCAAACTGCAAGGCATATTTGCTTTATATATTCTTATATTCAGTTAAGCTATTAATTAGAAGATATTTTTTTCAAGCCTTTTTCATTTACCTCATGTTCATTCCTGTTTATGTTCTTCTAGTGCATCAGTCCACTCACTGCAGGGATCTCCTGGGAAACTTGGGCCATTTTGCTCCAAGCTCATCTAGGCAGCGGTTCCTGCAAGAGCGGAGACCTGCAGGATAGACACTGCCAGCTGCAGTCTTGAGTCTTGCTTGAAGTGACGGCTCACACTAGGGAAGCTACCATGGCCTCATTTGCTTCCCTGCCCAGGCCCTGAGACCCATAACTCTGCAGGCTCAGAAGATCCTCCTGACCTCCATGGTCAGGCTGTGACCCCGACTCCAAGACCAGAACAACAGGGTGGACCAGGACTGTCTGGGCTTCCAGACCCCAAACTCCCAAATTAGAATAGCCTGCTCCCCAATCCCCAACCCTGTCCACTGGAGTTGGAATATGATTTAAGCTTTGCTCTTCAAAACCCTCGAGGTTCAAAAACAGTGGACGGGGGTTCAAAAGAGTGGGATTGTAGTCCTGTGTGGCTTAAACAAGGCTCTGCCCCAAGCCTCATTCATGCTGAAGCTTTTGCATGTGGGGGTCTCTCTAAGAGTCTAAAGGAAAACTTCTTAGCTTTTCTTCTTCTCATTTACTATTTTCCTCTAATGTCATTTCTGCTCTCTGCTTTTACTTCTTCTTATTCTGCCAGTCTTTCCTCCATTCTGGCTATAATGAAATATTCAAGAGACCCTTGACATACTAAAACAGTAATTCTCAGCCCTAGGATACTTTTAAAAATTCTATACCCCCTCCCAATACAGACTTACTGGATTAGACATAAGTGTTTGTAGACAGCTCACCAGGTCATTCTGGTGCACAGCCAGGGTAGAGAACTGTGAAGGGATGGAATAGCTTCGAGGAATGTATTCCTTGGAAAAGGGACTACATTAAGTATTAAGTCAATATAATAAAGGACAGATAACTCCACCAAGGAAAGGAAAACTAGTAAGAGGGAGAACCAATCCTTTTCCCCACTGATAAAAACTGGCAGATAGATATATACAATTTTTTTTTCTCTTTTATGTTTTCTTTTTCTTGTCTTCCTTCTCCTTCTCCTAGATGGGGAAGAGGAGTAGAATACACATCAGGTTGAAGAAGACTGGGCTGGAAAGAGCTAGGGAGACTCAAAATGGGAGTCAAGAATTACTGGCATAGTAGCAAGTCCTGACAGCCCATCTTGGCCACTGGCAACCCAGGCTAGTG
The DNA here is from genome assembly GCF_000147115.1 of Myotis lucifugus. Classification (NCBI taxonomy): domain Eukaryota; kingdom Metazoa; phylum Chordata; class Mammalia; order Chiroptera; family Vespertilionidae; genus Myotis; species Myotis lucifugus. The sequence continues at coordinate 22,280,333 of NW_005871051.1, read as the reverse complement.
GCACAGAGAAGATTTTCAGCAACACAGCATCTGTTCTCAGGGCCCTAGGGGGTATTGCCAAGTCACAGATGTTCTCAGAAACTCTCACTCATTCTGTTAAATTTCAAAATCCTTCACCTTAAAATTTGCCTTTTCCTGAAGTCCCCTCCTTTCAGAATGACCTCTTCCTTCTGCTCCTTCCCAAAGAAAAACTGACTCATTGAGACCTAATTACTGCCAAGACATAACCTTGGTTCCACAGTTGGTAATTCGTTATCTTTACCATCTAGGAGGTGCCATGGGTGTTGGTACATACAAATGTCCCCAAGCTTTTAATATCTCACTAGATATGGATAAATTACTGCTCTAAAAATGGTGAGAGGAAATAGGTTTTAGAAAGATTTAGGGGGTAAATATCAATGATGAGTTAGATATAAGGTATGAGAAATAGGTAGATATCAAGAATAACTCCTGGAATACATTTCTCCAAATTTATTTATTTATTTATTTATTTATTTATTTATTTCTAAGACTCACCTGAGGATATTTTTTTTCCCATTAATTTTTAGACAGAGTTAAGTTTTTATATATGTAAGACACTTGTACTGGTGATTGACCTTGGATGGGCAAATGTGCAAGCAAAATCACAGACCTAATACAAATGCCCAAAGCAAACTTGAGCAATGGGATGAAGTGTTCAGTAATATGAGAGTTTGTTTTTATTTCATGTATGGAATTGTTCATTTCAGTTTTAACTATGCCCAGTAGATAAAATTCTGTCCAATTTTGACTTTATCTGGGAGGGGTTGGTGAAATCACGGACACTTTCTTACTGTGATGAAGGTTGCAACTTTCTATGCATCTTGTGGTGCATGGCAAGGTTACTTGTTTGTCCACTAAGACCCAGCTGCTTTGATACCCCTTTGACCGAGTCTGAGTGAAATCCATTTCTGTTGGCTTTAATAGACTTCAGGACCTTGCCTGTGTACCTGCATAAGAGCCAGTTTTTTAAAAATCTTAAGGCTCACAGCTTTCTTATTGTCCAATTCCCTTCCCTTCCATTCTGACTGATATTGAATTCCTTAAACTGCTTATGTAAAGATGAAAAACTAGGCTTCTTTTTTTTTCCACCCAAGGCCTCTGACACTGTAGCTATTATTATAGTGACTATGATAACTTGTCATTTAGTTCCTTTGGGTCTCAGTCTTCTCATCTGTTAAATGAGTGTTATCTAATGTCACTACCAATAATTCTGAGATTCTGTGCTTTCCACCTACTTCTTAGCTACTTTAAACTCTGTCTCTAGAATACACAGCCTTGAGTTATTAAAACTTTTTGTAAATGATCATCTAACAATTTATGTTAAAATTGTGCTTTCATAAAATCAGAGAATAGTTAGAATGTTAGAGTGCTTTAGATACTAGGCATAACATCAAAATTATACCCCCAAATTGATCAAAACAGTCACATGGAATGTGTTTTAATATACAGATTTCTGGATCTCTTCATAGACCCACTGAGTCAGAATCTCCAGGGAAACAGGAATAGGTATCTACATTCTCCCTGTGGTCAAATGCACAAAATAGTCATTCTATAAAACTGTATCTTAGTGTAAGTTGGTAGAAAGCTTGAAAATTTCAGTAGTGTTTATCTCTACACAGCATCATTATTTGTGCCTCTGAGTTTGTTCACATGTCACTTTCAGTTCTAAAATTTTCTCTCCCTTTACCTTAAAATTCTATCCATCAGTCAAAATTGTGATGAAGTCCTATTTCCTGAATAAATAATAGCTCATAACTACATACAGGTATTGTGCTATGCATCAGTTCAGGCTATCCTCATGATAACCATAACCCTTTATACAGCTGAGGACATGGAGGCTTAGCAAAATGAGACAGCTAGCCTAACCATCACTCTGCAACTGACAAAGGGACATGCTGTCTCATCCAGGTGACATTTGTCTGTCACCGTCTACATAGACCACTTTCCTTCTTCACTGCATAGTACAGCTCCTGAGCATCTCTCTTGTCTCATTATTTCCCAGAACATGCTGTCTGAACCCTGCAAACGAGCACTTATTTGTAGATTTTGCTGTTTTTTTCCCACGTGTCTCTTATCTGCTCAACTAGACCTCAAATCCAGCTAGGACTCAGGGGTGGGCAAACTTTTTGACTCAAGGGCCACAATGGGTTCTTAAACTGAACCTGAGGGCTGGAACAAAAGCATGGATGGAGTGTTTGTGTGAACTAATATAAATTCAAAGTAAACATCATTACATAAAAGGGTACGGTCTCTTTTTTTTTTAGTTTTATTCATTTCAAACAGGCCGGATCCGGCCCGCGGGCCGTAGTTTGCCCACGGCTGACTAGGTCAAAGGCCGTTTTCTATAGGCCCACTAAGTTGGCTCAATTAATACTTGTAAATTGATTAGACATGGAGAACACATGGGAATCAAAAAATGTGCAAGATCATTTCAGTGTTTATAGAAAATATCAAGCAACAAAAGAGAATCTTAAATTCACCTACAGCCTTTGTTCTAGAAATATATATATTTTTCTACATAAATTTAAGGGTGAGGAGGAGATGGAGTGGTGGAAATCTCAACTGAAGGAGAAGCATTTCCCAAAGGCCATATTTAGAGTCTTGGAAAACTTGGTCCATGCCTCTGTGATCACTATTCTCAATGGGATTGTGCCAACCCAGAAAATATGAAAATTTTGGTCTCATAAAATCTTTTTTGACTCAAATTAATACCAGATGGGCAGAAAAATACAGTCCCTGTTATAGAATTTTCACCCTAAAATAGAATACCCCTAATTTTTAAACTCAGAATTGAGTAGATGGATTTGCTGATGCAGTCACAATTTTGAGTTAGGTCATTTTATAAAATGGATGAAACAAAGGTATTTTCTGTTGTCTTAGTCAATTTTTTTCACTTGTTAGTACTCATATTTAGTTACTAAAACTTCAACATTAGTTACTAAAGTTATACATAAACATTTTTAGATGGCTTCTGACCAGAAGTGAATTCTGTTAGAGGGTATTAAAATTCTCCTAAGTGGAAATTAAAGATACTTGCCAGAGTAAATGTGTGGAATGTATTTTGGTAGAGTTCCACTAATGGTAAAATATGATCATCTTAATTTCCTCTTTTATCTTCTCCCACATTTTAGTATTTTTTTCTAATTTATTTCAGTATAAACAAATATTTTCTGGGGAAAATTATAGTATATATTACCAGCTTTCCTCCCCACCCCCTCAAGCATTTGAGTATTTAAAATAATTCAGGAAACTTTTTGTTCATGTTGCCCTTTTGAGTATTTCCTAAGTAAGGGGAAGTGAGAATGCTAACATCGATTATATTTTATAATTAAAAAAACTTAGCAACTGGTGAGTTTCTTTGAATTTTTATTACTTAAATTGACAAAATATTGCTTCTCCCAAGGGTAAAATTAGATTGTGAACTACTGTGGGATTTGAATATCATTAATTTAATTGTGAAGACTTACAATTTTTTAAACATAAAATTAAAAAATTTTAAATTTATTTCCCACTAGTGTCAGTAAACATATAGAAAAAGACAATAGCTTACATTTAATAATTCTTATAATTTGTTTGTGGTTTAGCAATAATAATGAAGCTGTACATTTATTCAAAGATATTACTTCAAATATCATTTAGAAAACTTGTCTTTTCAGAATATACTTAGTTAGATCCCATTAATTTTTCAAAATATCTTTCAGAAGTTACATTTAATTTCCCAGACACCCCATCACTATAGTATTGCATTTTCATCCTGTTGACACTACCTATTGCCAGATGATCCTTTTCTAGGCCCCATAATAGGGATGTAAACTCAAGGACGGGTCCAGTCCTTATTTGCATTTGCCCTGCTTTGAGGTTGGCAATTGTGCTTATTCTTTGAGTGCCTGTTGTGTACAGGGCATGGCTCATGTTAGATGTTCCAAAGTATGTTGGAATGATAAGTTTACAGATAATTATTGGATGGACCCCCCCAATTTTAATTCTACATATATTCAACTTGGCAAAATAGGCAATAAAAAATTACCTATGTATCAGGTGGCCCAGAGTATGTATGTGAGCAGTCAACCTATCAGGAGACACACTTATTCTCAAGATACTGTCTCTGTGCAAAACTACTTTTCCTTAGTTCTTATTTGGAACTGCCCTCGAGTCAGTTTGAGCACAGGGGAACAAAACTCCCTAGTTTACGTTTCAGATCAAAGTGCAATTCTACAGCTTGGTACTCACCTGACTTGGAGCTAAGTCCTCTTTTATTGTTTTCAAAAATCATCCAAAGGGCAATTTTTATCACTATTAACAGAAGTCAAAAGAACAAGCTATGTCTCTAAAGGCAATTCAAAAAAGTAGTTTCCAAAAATACCTCTTGTATGGCTCAGCACATGTTTGGGATGACGTTAATCTCCTGAAGGACTTCTTTGAAAGAGATCCTGCCCTCTTGGTATGTTTTCTCTGAAACCAGACATTATTTTACACTCATACCCCATGGATTTAATTTAATTAAAAAATATTTTTATTGATTTCAGAGAGGAAAAGAGAGATAGAGAGAGAATCATTGATCGGTTGCCTACTGCACGCCCCACAACCCAGGCATATGCCATGACCGGGAATTGAACCATGACCTCCTGATTCATTGGTCGATGCTCAACTGCTGAGCCATGTTGGCTGGGCTAATTTAATTTTATATCACTTCTCAATTGAGACACATTTCTGTGAATAGCATTGGGAGCACTGTTTGATTTTTAAAAGCATCACACTGTACCAACATTCTATGCTCTACAATGTGAAACATGAACTTTAGCTTTGATCTTTCTTTAAAAGTTAAGTTCTCTAGATAAGTTACAATCCTACAAGTAGAGAATAATCATGTAAATGCCCTTGTGAAGTAGGAACTCAGCAAAGTGAGCACTTGGCTGTGTCTGAAAGATACCTTAATATGTCAAAGTTAAGCTTGACAAACAAGACTCTCATCATAGAATTTAATTACTGCAAGGGCTCTTGTAGATCATCTGAATTACCACTCAGATTTTTAGATTTAAAAAGTTGATGCCTAAAAGCTTACATGACTTAAATAAGACCACAAAAGTAATTTTCAGTCCTCAGAACATCCAATGCCTCAACATTGCAGCAGAATATCATTCTACCATCTAAATTGTGCCAATACTGTTTGTTTCTCCAGAATAATCTTTGACAATGTGCATTTGTGAACACTTCTATATTTCTTTAGTCATTGCCTTGTATATAATTTCTCATTCTTTGCAGAAATTAATATATCTTACATTTTAAGATACCTTGATTTCTATGCAATGTATATCCTGACTGTGCATTTCTGGTATTGCATGCTCTATTAGTCAACTCAAAGTTGCCTTTTATATAATATTTAAAGTGAGAATTTTGTTCAAAGATTTTGTATATGTGCAAGAATTGTGTGTGTGTGTGTGTGTGTGTGTGTGTGTGTGTGTGTGTGTGTGTTTAGAGTCATCTCTTAAATCAGATGCATTCCTTTTTTATAGTTCATGTCTCAGAATAAGTGTCTCTTCATTGGGGAAGTCTTCCCTGATTTCTCAGACCAGGTGGGATGCACCTATTATTTAATTTCAGCATTGGATACCTGCATTCCTCCCTTATAACTCTCAACACATTTGTATGAATTGTTCCTGCCAGGCTTCCACAGTAGACTCGGGGATTCATGAGGGCAGAGACCTAATCTGTTTTAGACCCCACTATTTCTCCAACATGCACATGGAAGCACATCTATCCAAGCTCTTGAAATGTAATTCATTCCAACTTATGCAAGAAAAAGTAATCAATGGATTGGGTAACTAAAAAGTCTAGAACTAGAAATGGGTGGTTTCATCCTAGCTGTGTCCCTAGATTCAAATTTTGTTCCTTGGATTATTTTTCCTTCGTTTACTTTTATTCTTAGTCATGTTCTGCCTTTCTTTGTAGGGGCCAAGAGGGCTCTGGTTGGTTCAGGCTTATGTGATCCCAAGTACCCCCTGTCTAAGAAAAAAAAAATCATGTCAGCAAATATCCCACCTAGAATTTTCATTGGTCTATTTCATTGGTAAGGTTCAAGCATCACAGACTACTACCCGGGCTCATTCTCGAGTCTACTACTGTGGCTGAGGAGTGTAATTTTAATTTGGGTGTTGCCAACTGAGCTTCTTCCCACTCCTGTGTATAGTGATGTAGGTAGGAATGGGATAAATATATACATATTGTTGGCCAGTATGATTGGAAAGGGCACCAAATATAATTTAATCTTTATTTATTAAATATTATGGAAACATATCTCTTAGAAAATGAGTCTTCTGCAATCTCAGGAGACCTTCCAGAAACTAAGAGCAGAGGTCAGTCATATCTGATGCATATGAATTGAGAGTAGGATGAGAGTGATTTCCAATGGGAGCAAAGGAATTCCTGTACCACAGCAAGGGGAATGAATGCTGGGCAAGCAGAAACATTGATAACAATAAGAATATTAATAGCTAATTTTTATGAGTGCTTTATGTGGATTTACTCATTTAAGATGTCTGCTAAACTGCTCCAAAAGTTAGTGTTGGTGGAATATATGAATTAAAACAAAGTTTCATGCCTAGGGTTTATGTTTCATGTCTATGTTATATTGGCACTATTATGATTATTACTATCACTATCGTTATTATTGACTGTTAGGAACTTTGCAAACTACATTTCTATACAGTTATAAGTTGTTAAAGATTTTTTATTGCCACTTTTTAAAAAGCAATTTTTTAGTCTTCCTATAATTTTCTCTCATGCTTTATGTATTTAAACAACTTTGTAAGTGTCTTTGTTGGTGTCTTGCAATTTGCATCTCATTTCTGGCTTTTATTTTCCTGATTTTAGCCCATTTACCTGCTATCTCTCTGTGTTCCCTTGGGTAAGCTAGCCAAGTTTCTTTTTGTAATTTTAATTTGGGTGTTGTCAACTGAGCTTCTTCCCACTCCTTCTCTATTTAATATAAGATAGCTTCCCACCCCCATGCCGACCCTTGGGGTTTCTCTAGTGGTTTTTTGTTTTTTTTTTTTTTGAGAAAACATTCAGCTTTATTAGATGACTTTTCTGTTTAAAGTCTGGTCTAAAGAGATTTTGCTATTTTACTAAACCTATTAATCTCAGCTTTTATTTTGTGATTAATTTTCCTACTTTTATTTCCCCCATATTTTTCTTAAATATTCTAAATTCCATACTAAGAACTTCTGCTTTTCCACTGAGTTTTAACTTTCTCCAAGAAAATTTAACTATTTAAAAGTTCTTAAACTGGCTGGGTTCTTGAAACCCCTGAGACTATGCACACTTCTGTGTGACTGTGCATAGGTGCTTTCCAGGGGAAAGGGTGATTGTTGTCATCAGAAGTCAAGCCTTTGACTCATAAATGTTTCAGAGTTGTGGTCCCCTCACCCTTCACCTGATAATTAGTGAACTGACCTTTGGCTTCTACCACAGAGAGTCAGGGCTATGGCTTTTCTCTTCAGGATTTGGTCCAATTCTGTATATATGTAGACTGGGAAGAATATCAGCAGAAGGGAGCTCAAACTGTCAACAAACTTATCTTCTATCTTGGGTCTGTGGTCTCCAAAGGGCAGGCATTCCAGCCCCTCCTGCATGCTGGCCAGGCTGCTAGCACTCAGATCTCTCTCCCTCCCTCATAATACGTCCATGCTGCTAGGCGTATTTTGCCCTGGCTATAGCTCAGGATTTGGGAACCTTTCCCAAGACTAGACCCAGAAGGAATTCCCACAAAGTCTCTGTGCCAAAAGGGTAAAACAAAGGTAAGGTTCAAGCATCATAGACTACTTGTAAATACTGAGTTCCTAGGATTAGAGGTGAGATGGAGGTTGTGTTATAGTCCCAAAGGCTCTTAGGAAGACAAAGAAAGGGTTAAAGGGTTAAGAACAAGATATAATGGACCAGCAGCACTGAGGTGTATGGCTGGATTAACATATAAGAGGCAAGAAAGACAATGCCTGTGATTCTTCCCTATAATCTAAGCTTTTTGCTGGAAGCCGATCCACCCTTGCTGCTTGATGCAGTCGCTGCAGGGAAGAAACATCTGCACAGCTTATGTTTCAAGGGACCTGCATATATGACATATGTTTGCTCCCCTCTTAAGTGCTATGTGTTTTAACCAGGACCACCTCCCCGAGAAAGGTTGTTTCCCCAGGTTAGGGGTTAACAGGACTAAGGGAGAGAATAAATCAGTAAATTCCCCTAGTGTTACAGAAATACCACATACTACTTATGAAGAACTTGGGTTTATGTCTGTTGTCAATAAATTTGGGACTTTTTGGGCCCGCATCCCCAGGGGTCTGCCCACCCGGGAAAGCACCAAAGCCTATACCCCTGGAGACCCACGACACAGGGCAGTCCCAGGGAAGGCAAGCAGCGAGGCTGGGAGGACATAACCTTTACTGGGTAGGATAAACTCCTTCAGTCACTTCCTTGTAGCTTATCAGTAGAGCAGTGACCTTGGAATAGCCCTTATAATGGAACACAGAGATTAACCTAGACAAGATTAAAATCAACAGAACTAGATAGAGACAGGATTGTGGAAATGAAACTAGGAACTGTAGAAGGTTTCCCGAAACATACCATGATGTAATTATAGAGGCATGCTTATGGGATCAAATAGTATAAATATAGATGTAATAGAACAATAAAGGGAGAACCCAACCATGCTGATCCACTGAACGATGCCTTCATGTTATTCCTTCTTAGCCGACTCCGTCCACACCTTTGGGAACCCCTGGACCTGCTGGGGCTGGCCCCCAACAGCTTGTGTGTGTGTGTGTGTGTGTGTGTGTGTGTGTGTGTATAGTGATGTAGGTAGGAATGGATCAATATATACATATTGGCCAGTTTGATTGGGAAGGGCATCAAATATAATTTAATCTTTATTGATTTAATATTATGGAAACACATCTCTTAGAAAATGAGTCTTCTGCAATCTCAATCATTCAGATATAACCACTGTTAACAGCTTGGAGTCTATTCTTTCAGATTGTTTCTACCCATGTGTTAAAATAAATGCAATGTGCATGTGTTGGGGGCCATGAAAACATCACCAGGTGTTAGACCCATGAAGTCAGACAGGACCTCAGTTTAGCAACCTCGGTACTTGAGTTCTGGCTAAAAAATATTTCAGAGCCAAGACTCAAACTATAAGAGAAGGTTTATATAGAAAATCACAGAGGTGGAAGAAGTGAGCCGTAGAAGAAATGGGTTCAAGAAACAAGTTCCAGAGGCAAAAGTAGGGCTCTTAAAGTTTAGGAGAAAGAGAAACAAGGAAAATGTGCCTGGAGCAAGGGGGTGGGCGTGTTCCATGGAGAGAGCAGGGCTGGGTTCTCCTTTCTAAGGGCTTTTAAGGGTGGGTTTTTTTTAGGGGAGCTCCCAAGGGAGGATCTCAATAGAATAATCATCAGCTTTGCAGGTGTGTCCTTTCAGGGTGGTGGTCTCTGCTGATCGGTCAGCACCAGGGCATGGGGTCATTATCCAATGCAGCAGGTACTAAGGTCAGCCATGGCATCGCTTTTCTGGTTTTGCTGCTTTCTGGGCCTGGAGCTGAAACACAACTGAGGCCTAGATGTTATCTTAGGAATTAATGCTTAAGGGAGTGGTCTTGTCAGGGCCCATATGGAAGTCACATGAAGCCACTCTTGAGCCCCTTATTCCTCCTCCAAGAGCGTCTACCATGTGACTAGCAACATGCCAAGGAGGGAAGGTCAGAGGAGTGTCCAAACTGCATGACCGGCAATATGAACAGTCAGGGAGTCTAAACCTCATGGCCAGACATATGCTAGGGGAAGAAAAGTTACCCTGGGGGCCAGGTCCTTGTTTTCCCAGTTTTGCCTGTTGCTAGGTGCCCCGGACTTCCTGCCCTGTGACATCTGTACCTGGCCTATTGTCCTGCTCTGCCCATGCCTGTCTCCCTGCCTACTACCATACATGTACCCATGCACATATATTTCATACAGAAATGTGACTATTCATAATTCTGTTCTGTAACTTGTTTATTCAATGCCATTATTTTAAAAATAAATCTTGAAAGCCGAATCTCTGAATAGTGCCTGAAAATTGTACTGAAGAGCACTAGATCTGATTAAATCTCTGAAGAGACACTAGGGAGACATTTAAAATACACTAATGACTAAGTCTGGAATGACTCATTAAAATCAATTATTTCAATTTTTAAAAAGTAAAATGCAAGTAAAGGATTATAGATCATCTGGATTTGATGATTGCAGCAGTCACCAGCTGAAAACTGATGAAAGAGTCATGTCGCTTTGGAACTATGTCACAGTTTCAAGGGGGTCCTGTTTTTATATTACTTTCAGTTATTTAATAGGGTTCAAATTAAAGTGTACTGTCAAGTCAGTATCAGATTAGCACTCAGGCCCCTCTTCCTCCCTCATAATATGCCCGTGCTGCTCGGCATCTTTTGCCCTGGCTATAGCTCAGGATTTGGTACATCAGCCAAGGAACTTCCAGAAATTAGGCAAGAAACATGGATTAAACCTGCCCTAGGTCCTTCAGAGGGAAGATGGTCCTGCCATCACCTTGATTTCGGGCTTCTAGCTTCTAGGGGGTCTTGGCAGTGTTGGTTGGGATTTGGTGAGGTGTCGCTCTGGGGTGGTGGTGGGGTCTGTGTCCCACTTGGGGGAAGCCGGGTGTTGCTTTGTGGTCACCAGGTCTGTAGTGTTGATTATTGTTAAACTGGAGGCCCAGTGCATGAATTTTGTGCATGGGAGGGGTGTCCCTCAGCCCAGCCTGAGCCGTCTCACAATCTGGAACCCCTCAGGTAGGGTCCCTAGGCCTGGCCAGTGATCAGGGTCTATCAGGGCTTTCTTCCCCCAGCTGCCAGCAGCTGGCACCGCCCCACTGCTGCCACTGCTTGCCATCTGTGAGGTGCTGCCCCCCTCTCCTCCTCCACCAGTCACCTCCCTCTGCAGGCGAGAGGCATGGGGTGCGATCGCTTGGCTGGCCTGAGCCTCCCTCTGTGGGGTGATCGCTGGCTGGCCCCACACACCCACCACAGTGTTGCTGGCTGTTGGCCTGGGCCTCCCTCTGTGGGCGATTAATTGTGGGTCCCCAGATCAATCGCCCCACAGAGGGAGGCCCTGCCCACCTGCCGCAGCACTGCCAACTGGGTGGCCCAGGTCTCCCTCTGCGGGGGTGATCGTGGGGTGATGGAGGGGCCCCCTGACCAATCACATTGCACCCGCCTTGGCTGGCCTGGTGCCAGTGCGTGTCATAGCATGGTCGTCTGGAAGGTCATCCAGACGGTTGTCCCGATGGTCGTTCTTCTGTTTGGTTGTTTGGTCGATTTGCATATTACGCTTTTATTATTATAGATGGCCTGTTGCTAGGGAGAGGAAGAGGGGCATTGCTATGTGACATCATTACCCGGCACCCAAAGTCACCATTTCTGGGCTGGGCTATGGGCCGCATTTTGTGTCATAGGGTCTCGGCAGCATTGGCTGCGATTTGGTGGGCTGTCGCTCCAGGGTGGTGGTGGGGCCTGTGTCCCACATGGGGGAAGCCGAATATTGCTTTGTCAGTGCCAGGTCCATGGTGCCATTTCTTTGTAAATGGCCAGTGTGCGTCACAACAGCTCCTGCATTGAGCGTTTGCCCCCTGGTGGTCAGTGCGTGTCATAGCGACCAGTTGGATGTTTGGAGGGACACTTAGCATATTAGCCATATATATATATACTTATTTCATCATATAATTGGGGAATCTTAAAAACAGGATATGGTAAGTAGGAATTTAAAGCATTCTACGATTTTTGCAGAAAAGTGGGGTTTGTGTGGCAAAATAGGTGGCTGAAAGAGCATATAGATATAAGTGATAATCAGGGAGAAATAAAGTCCTATAAAGCATTTGAAGAATGACATATAATGATCTGAACATCCCTCAGATGCAGGAAATTTAAAAGAAAATGTGAATATACTGAAAACATTATTGTTTAGCTCTTTGGATACACTTGGTCATGAAATAAGAGTTTTGAAATGGAAAACTTGGGAACTTTGATACATCTAGAAAACAAATAACAATTCTTTGGGGAGATTAGGAAAATAAAGGGCTTTGAGGAATGTCAGAGATTAAGGGCCATGTCCCTGAGATGGGGACGCCTAACCGAGGCAGTCTTGCCCTGCAGGTCACCCTGTTCTAACTCAGCCTGGTGAACTGTCAAAGAGAGTCAGTGCAAGGCCAGCCATCTGATAGAACTGGGTGGGCGTATGTGTGTAAAGTGTTTTACAACTTGCATGGATTTTTTAAAGAACTTTTAATTTGAGCTAATTACAAACTCACAAGATGCTGCAAAAAATATAGAGAGAAGTCCCATGTTCCCTTGTCCAGCTTTCCCCATGTTAGCCTTTTACATACGATGGTACATTATCACAACCAGGAAATTGACACTGGAAGGATACAGCGAACTGTACAACCGATCTTCCTTGGATTTGACTAGTTGTACATGCACTCCTTTTTGTGGGGTGGGAGGTTCTGGGGGATGACATTTACAAGTTGAGAATATGCAATACAAGTTCCCAAAGTCCCTAAAACATCCCTCCTTCCCTCCCTCCCGCCTTCCTCCTTTCTTTCCTTACTCTCTCTCTCTTTTCCTCCCTGGCTCTCATCCTTCCACACTGAGAACAAATGTAGTACCAGACACTGTGCTAAGTGTTAGAAAGGTTGGTGAAGGCAGACAGTCATGGGTGGTCTGTCCTCCATGGACCCTTCCCAGACCTACTGATGAGTCTTCCAGCCTCCGGTCTCCCCCATCCCACTTATTCCTATTCACAGTTCCAGATGAATCTTCCTAAAGCACAGCTCTTAGCTCACTGTTTCGCTTGCTAAAGCACTTTGAGAAAAGTCTTCTTCACCAACAGAATTAGCTAGTACAACATGTGTTCAGTCTGTCCCAGTAGAATGTCCTAATGTGTATAATTTATGTTTAAGCCGAAGTCTACAATATGCTGTTCACTTCATGCTTTGCTAGCCTCTGGAAGGCCACCTCCTCCATGAAATCTCTCCTGATTGCTCCAAGCAGATGAAACTTCTCCTGTCTTGATACAACCCAACTTCCATGTATTTTCTTTGCAATCTTACTGTGTTTATTCTCTCACCTGGTTTGGTTTCATGTGGATACATGCCTGCAATAGATCATGCCCTCCTCCTCTAAGACAGAGACTCTGCATCACTCTTGGTTTTTCTTTAATGTCTGGAGAAGCACCCTAAGTTAGGGGTCTAGAGCTTCACAAGCCCTCTTCCCCCAACTTCTGCCCCTTGTTAACTGCATGAGTTGTAGCCGGATGCCCCACGAGGTGGATGCTACCGCCAAGTCTCTTGGGGCTAATTTGCCTACATCATGGACATTCAATGAAATAATGTATGTGGAGAGCCTCACACAGGGTCTGGCACAGGAAGTAGTTGTAAAAGTAAATCTTCAACTCTAGGTGGAAAATTAGCTTTTTTTCTCAAAAAGAGAAAATAGGTCTTACAAATATGGCTCTCTTCTAAGGAGTTAGACATACCTGGGTTAGTGATCACTGCAAACAAACCTAAAACCAGTGTTGAGTTCAGAATCCTCTGAAAACCAGAGTCATTCTGAGAAAGGAGCTGCCACTAACTCTTGATGACATGTGCTGGGAATAACAAGGTCCACAAACTCCCAACTCTTCCTGTCCACAAACATCATTTCTGAGGATCTGAAATAGCAGAATCACACATCCACTTTCTGTCCCCCTCCCTCCCCTCCCTACACCTGGATATTTCAGTTGCATGGAACAAGATGAGGGTGACAGTTTCCTCCCTATCCCCTTTGGAAGTCACTAGTAGAGCCAATTCCTAATTGTTTCTAATTCAAGGAAAGACTTGAGTTATGATTTGCATATCTGTTGTGTAATTTGCATATCATGCATAAGTCTCTCTTTTATTACTCTGAATAATTGCGTTGAAGATATGTGCATTTTAATTTCTTTTGGGATACAGAAGGCTCACATTTTACCAGAATTACATGAATGCTTGGGATACAGGCATTTTCCTATGATTTAAACCCCAAGGATTAACTTCTCGCCCATCTTCTTACTCAAAGGGCCAGGGGACTTGCTCACTTTTTAAGATGCACCAGGTCTCCTATTCCGCTGGCTGGAGTTCTCTGCAAGAGAACACTCATTCCAGGATTTAGAAGCCAAATATCATGTGGCCAGCCTCCAGTGATCTGAAAAACAGTATAGAGGTTACTTTTGAGGTTGATAAAGTTCTACCAGAAGGCTAAAATCATGTAATTTGACCTTTTGTAAACGTATGGGACTTGTGCCAAATAAGTTTGCCTAGAAATGAACATTCAAGGCCTTAATCTGGTCCATAGTGTTAATCAATAAAAATGATAATAATGAGATAATGATAGGAATAACATCTGCTGCAGACCAAGGGTGTATCTTATCCCAGACCTTATTATATTAAGTAGTTTATACTCTTTCTACTGGAAATTCTCATAGTATCTCTATGTTAGTCTCATTTTCACAAACAAGGATCGCAACCTTAAAACTTTAAGTCACTTGCCCAAAGTCGCAAGGTTACTAAGGGGCCTAGTCAAGATTTAAAACTGAATTTCTCAAAATGCCATGTCTTCACCATCTCATAGATTACATTTTCTTAACTACTTATAAGATTCCAAACTAATTAAATTATTTTACCTTCACGTTCTTTTCTTTCTTTCTAAATTAAATGTTCATTCTAACATAGTAGAAAATGTCAGGTTTGCTGAGCATCCACTATGAATCAGTCACTCTGCTAGACACTTCCATTCACTTTATCTCATTTACTTTACTCCCAATAACCACACTTGTAGGTGGGCATTGTTACTGATGCTTCAAAAGACCAAGTGACTTACTGGTGGTGGTCACACAGCCCATAGGAGGCAAAGCCAAGATGTGAGTACTTTCTGCAGATAACAGCACAGTAGTTTCTTCCTTTTAAAGGGAACCCATGTGCTCATTCAAATTAAATACAAACTTTATGTTTTCCATTCCAGATTTTTTCCTCAGCACTTGATGGCTTGTGATTTTAATGAACTATCCCAGTAATGTCTTGGGGTGTGCTTTGGAATTAGAAAGCATAGTCAAGTATGGAAGTTTCTCATTGATGCCTACTTTTTTTTTAAGTTTTCAATATTATTGTTACTTATAAGAGGCTTTATTATACCTTTTGCTTCATAACTAAAATTTTATAGCATTCTGTGAAATATGTGGGTTGGTAACAACAAATTTAAAATTTGTACAGCATGGAATTTTTAAAGGTAAAAATCTAACTTATTCTGGAAAGAGACAAAAATAGACCGGGGGAAGGGGATTTTTATGCTACTTCCCTTAGGGGAGTAGTTTGAAATTCACGTGGCTCTCTGAAAATTAACACTTACTTGTCTTTTGAATAGCCTGGTAGAAATGAGGAATTTAGTTAATTCTCTGATACCTGATGTAATGTCATGCACACACCCAGCACTTGGAAATTTATGGATTTGAGGCTTTTTCCCTCACTCAAGCCAACTGTTAATCCATTTCCTGTATCTGGGCTTCAGCTATACCTATAGGCTATGAGTTAGGAGGTGGTTCTGTCTTTCAATAGCAGCTGTAAAGGGGTTCAACTCTACCAGAATTTCTTAAACTGTGGATCAAGGACAATCTACATCAAAAGTATCCAGAATGTGTGTTAAAAATGCAGATTTCGTGGCCTCATGTGATGTTTTGCAGAGTGGAGTTGAAGACGTATCTTCTATAGCAACCACTCATATCCATCCTTACCCCTCACCTTAATCGCACAAAAGGAATGTCTTATCGCATGTGAGAAAGCAAATGCATAAAAGATAATTACATTTCCTTTCATTACATTTAGTTTCTGTAGCAACCCTTTATGTGTTATTAGTAAGCTTCAGATTTTCTCTGGAAGGTGGCATTAGGGACGCCTAAATCCACAGACAATTCAACAAGTTTAATTCAAAAAAGTATAAAATGTTCAGCCTTCATCTACAGTAAAACTTTTATAGTTTAATAAGTAGAAAATTTGAAATATTGTTTTATCACCCTCTTATGAACATTCCTACAAATTTTATTCTTCTGATGCTGATTATCAATAAAAGTGTAAAATTTAGGCATTCAGAAGGGAGAGAAATCAGGATTTGTTATGCATGGGTGTGTGTGTCCTGTCTCAATGCCTTATTTGGGGAATATTGCATCCGATATAACTGGCAGGAACCCTGTCTGCATTTTTCTGTCCAGGGTCATTTTTTTAAAAAAATATAAAAGTACATGAGATTGGTTGGAACCACTTTGTAATTTCTGAAACTCTTTCCTCTGGAGATAATAGGTGTTGACCTGGGCACTTTCCTGCCGGATGAATAAAAATGATGGATGTAGAGAGAATTATAAAGCTTGAAAGTGATACAGACCTTTCTCAGCCTCCAGAGGGTGTAGCTAGATTTTTCTGCATTTACTGGTGGAAATAGAGTGGAGTGTGACTGGAAAACCAAGCCAGTCTTCAGTTAAGTCTGCAGTTAATGTGAGAATTGGTGGCTGACTTCTCCCAAACATAGGGAAGCTGGGCTTCAGTCGTCAGACCCACCAGGAGAACACCCCTGGGGTTACTGCTCAGCTGAATGGACACGACAAGGCTTCCTGATTAAAACCATGTGATCTCTTTCTGTCATGAAGGAGTATTTCACTGTCCAGCTACTTACTCTTCCCCCTTTATCAAAAAACACCCACAATTTCGTTTTGTTTTCTTTGCAGTTTTTTCTTTTAGACATATTTAGATATCTTTGTTCCTGAGTTAAAGAGTGCTTCAGTGGCTCAAGATGGTCAGGCCACCAATGAGTCGTATGGTGGCCTGAATGTGAAGAAGCAAAATAATTTTTCCCAATGGTTCTGTTGACCCTCAGCACATTCTAGGAATCATAAAGAATATCAATGAAGATTTGCCTGCTATGTTAATTGAAAGCAACATAGTTGTAACTACTCAATGATCCATAAAACAGATAAAAAAACATCAAGATGTATTAATAAATTGCATTCCATATTGTTAACACAAAACAAAAAATGCATCTAAGCAGATGATCAGTAGGCAATTTAGTCTTCACTAGTATTTCATTATCATGCTTGCATCTAAAACATACCACATTAAGAATATACTCTTCAGAACAGGAAAGAATGATGCATATAAAGTGAGCCACTTGCTTACTGCTCTTACTACTTTTCTTCCAAGAAGTTTAGCAGTTTCAGATAATCAAGTGAAATGAACTTATTTTCTTTTGTGAAAGTTATTGCTCATTAAAATAAGTTATTTTGGGTAAGAGGTCTGAAGCCTAGATAAATGATGAGTCCAGTTGCACACTGCAAACTCCCTTGGAACACAAGATTTTTCCATGCTACTTCGTTTATGTTGGGATTACTGCAATTGGTTTCAAGATAATCTCAATAATTTACTTTTAATACTGGATAAAATGTGTATTCCCATTGTAAAATCAAAATCCGCTGCTTACTATGCTAATGTGATATTTACAAAAGCCATCACCATGGTTTCCAGCTCAAAGTCCTTCAGAGTCTTAAAACTTGGTCAATGAAAAGACAGCCTCAAAAGCATATAATTCTTAATAAAAAGCAAATTAATAATAATAGAAGAAAAGTTTCAAGGAGAAACATTTTTAGCAGTGGAAATGTGGCAAATGTGTCAGCTGCAGGAAGATTCAAATGTTGACTATGGTTACTCTTAGATGTTTAGTAATTAGATCGTTGGTGAGTACTGGGGCTTTTATCAGAAAAGTATATTTGCTTAAAATAATGTTCTGTTTGATACTTCCTCCATGCTTCTATATTTTATAATAATTGACACTAAGCTAAGCAAAAGCTTTTCACTTTCCATCCAGAAATTCTTTCCTTTGTGATAATATTATTATTACATTACATTATCAAGCTTGCTTTCTATTCAATAATATTTTTGGCTGTTAAAAATTACAGTAATTTGGAGGTCCTATATAGAACAATTAGTTCTGGATGAAACACCCTCCTGTCCCTGAAGGCAGCATTGATTGAGCTACAGTGTCCACATGGAGCAGTGTGTCACCATAACTAGATAATTTGCTCCATGTATCAAGCCAGTGGACTGAAAACAACTTGAGAGAGCTGAGAAGGTAGCGACGACATGGTCTGCATCTTTCACTCCTGGCAGGCATTTTAAGGGTACTTATTAATTTGTTGATTATGCATTGTTATCTTCACAGAATTACTCCAGTTTGTACATTCTCAACAGGGGCAATGTTGTTCCCAGGAGAACCATAATTTATTCTTGAGGGGTAAAAATATTTATTTTCTTATGCATAAAGCACAGATATACATGCAGTACATAAACAAATGCATAGTATATCTGTGGTATTAAAATTTCTGGGGTTGGGGGAGAATGAGTAGGAAAAAAACTATTTAAAATGGCTCCTAAGGGAGTAATGGTTTTAAAAAAAGGCTGAGAAAGACTGCTCTAGTTGCATTCAAAGGGACCAATTTAAGGTATCTGTATTTGTACTTTACAGGCAGATACATAGCTGCAAAGTTGTCAATAATGTTTTAGTACCACAGTCTATATAATAAAAACCTAGTGGTTGTAACGCCATAACGACCAAAGACCGGTCACCAGGAGGTGCACTGATGGGTCCCGGGGCGCCGGCGGGACTTGATGCTGGGTCCCACGGTGCCAGCGGGTCTGGGTCTTGCGCAATTTCACATGCTGGACCTCTAGTTATTAATAATATTGGATTGTTTTTAAAAATTCTTTCTGCGGTGCCAATTCTGCTAGTTTGGCCTTTGCTATTTAGCTGTGATAACAGTAGGTTAAATTCTCTTTCTGTAAATTTATGTAATTATGGATTGATTTCAGAAATCCTCAATTTGTTACTTAAATATCTATAACTTAATTTAAAGCTCATTTTAAGACAAAAGATAATAAAGCACGTAATATTATATATATGTATTTTTATATTCTTCCTATTCCATTTAAATGTTAGGTATTCATTAAATAGGTGTTTATTAGGCAACTACTATGTCTATATACAGAGATTCAGCAGTAAAAAAATAAACCTACCAATTTTCTCTGTCTTCATGGAGAGAATGAGCATTAAGATACTAATTATACAATTAGTAATTTAATTACAACCTTTATAATGTCTACAAGATCAAGGAGTAAATACTCAAGTGCGTTACATGAGAGAACATATAAGCACTTAGTTTTGCTGGGGGATAAAAACCTTCATGAAAAAAACATATCAGCTTAAATCTAACAGATTCAAAGGCAAGGAGAGAGAAAAGGGAAGACAGAGGAAATAAAATGCATGATAATTCTGAGCAGAAATGGGTTTGGTTTGAAGAAAGGAACTAGGGGGACATGGACATGAGTGAGTATGGTGGACAGTGGGACAGATAATGCAGAGGTTTGTGAGCTGTTTTAAGGATTTGGAGCAAATATCCAAACAGAAATGGAAGGCAATTTTAGAGTTGTAAGTAAGGGAGTGAATTAATGTGATGTGAGATGCATTCTAGCTGTATTGCAGAATTTTGGCTGGGGGAGTGGAGGTGTGGGACACTAGTCAAAAGGCTTTTGCACAAGCCCAGTAGGGTGGTTGCAATAGACATAAAATGATATTTAGGAATTGGTGATTGATTGGCTATCAGAGGTGAAGAAGAAATAGGTACAAATAAAAGGCTTGGATTTCTACTTGTGCAGCTTGGTGGATGGTGGAACCATTTGTGCAGTGGTATACACTGGGGGTGAACAGCCTGCCATCTCAGAAAGACCAAGACTGGGTGGTGTTGGGAGAAGGGCCTGGGGAGAGATTAGAAACCCCATTCTGAATACATTAAGTTTGAGATGCCTGTGAGATATTTAAGTGGTAAAGCTGGATAGGTATTGGATATACCACTTGTCTGGACTCAGAAGAGTGATCTGAGCTAGAGATGACATTTGGAGTGTCTAACTGGCTTGGATGACACAGCCTTGGAAAAGAATATCAAGGAAGAAGACACTTGGGTCTCCTAGTGAACCTTGTGTTGTTCTAACATTAAACATTCAGCAAAAGAGACTAAGGTGGGCAGGGAGGTTCCTGAAAATCCAAGAACGTCGTGTTGCCAGAGAAGAGACTCTTTTAGTATGGTGGAGTTGGTTGGGTGGAATGTTACTGGGATTCCAAGGGCTATGAGAATGGCACAACAGCCATTGGATTTGCTGACCTGAGTGTCTCTCATTGAGAACTATTCAGGTGGAGTCTGTGGAAGTGAGATTGAAGTACACAGAGATAGGGCAGGTGAGGAAACAAACAGCAAGCACAGACAACTCAACTGTGGAGGGTAGAAGAAAGGACAACGGCTGCAGGAGAAGGAAGTAACATTAAGGAGGAAGACCAGTTAGTGAAGGGAAGACTGGATGAGCAAGGGCTGCCTGAACGTGGAGAACTGGCTTTCAGAGATGGAGGGGCTCTCCCTGCTCTATAGAAGAGAAGTTAAGGGTGAGGGGAAACGCATTAAGTCTATAGGCTTATTTACAGGACTTTGAGAAAGCTCCTGAGTAAGATATTTCTAGCCCAAATCAAGAAAAGTCTCAAAAAAAAAAAAAAGTCTCACCCTAGCTGGTTTGGCCCAATGGATAGTGTCAGCCTGTGGACTGGACTGAAGGGTCCCACTTTGATTCGGTCAAGGACACATGACTGGGTTGCAGGCTCAATCCCAATAGGGGGTGTGCAGGAGGCAATGATTCTCTCTCATCATTGATGTTTCGATGTTTCTATCTCTCTCCCCCTCTCCCTTCCTCTCTGAAATCAATAAAAATATATGTTTTTAAAAAAGAAAGAAAAGTCTTAAATTCTGGCTACCTAGCCCTTAAACTTATCTGTATCTTCTAGGTCACTGCAAAAAGACATCTAACCAGTACTCTTCACACTTTCACTCCAGTGACCCAGAAAGTTCTCACTCTCACTGTATCTTATAACAAAGAGGTCATTTCTGTGCCTAATGAAAACAGAAAGAGGCACTTTTACTCTGGTATCTTCCAAAGATAAAGCCCTGACATATATCCTTGGTGGGGAGGGTTAACGCCTTATCCAAAGTTCTTAATAGTTTTGCTCCTCTTGGCTGAGGGATTATAAATTCAGTGCCAAGAATATCTCTTGCCCCTTCTTCTTTCCTCAAAGAGTACACAGCATAAATACAACCCCAACAGGGACAAGATTGATACTTTCTTCTTCCCTTTTTCTTGCCTCTGAATAGATGCCAAGGATAAGATCTCTTAATGAGAGATTACAATTCCTTTAGGGATTAATTCCATTGATATGTCAGAGTTTGATGAGGAGGAGTTTCTTCAGCACCTCAATTCAAAAGAGGGGAAATATTATTTAAGTAGGTTCTCATTTCATGTCTGGAGGGCAAGGAGCTCTAAGGTTTAAAGTGAAAGTGATGCTTCTAGGAAATGCCAGGTTTTAGAAGGTTTTCTTGTTTTCTGCTCTCTCTCCATAAGGGATTCTTGCCCTTTTGCCACCAAGATGAATCAGATAATGTTAGGATCTGAACCACACTCCCATGGACATATCAGGTTGCAGGTGCTCACTATGGCTGTGACATGCACACATTTGCTGTGACTACCGTTTCTTTTCTACTCCAGAGCGATTATTATGATTCAAGAGCCAGTGATGCATATTAGCATAGTAAACACCTCAACATTGGCTCTAAATAACACAAACAATATAAGTTACATATATTATTCACAAATAATAGAACTACACTATTCATAAGACGATGAGTGCAAAATACTTAGTCTACAGTCTGCCACAATGCTAGTGCTCACTAAATGGTAACCCTGAGGAAGAACAGACAAGTGACTTGGGGAAGGCATCTATATTGGGTCAACAGCACTATATGATCTTTTCTATGTATAGAATTATCTCACTGTAACCACACCAATATTTTATATTCTACTTCTGGATCGGTATCTGACACAAGTTTACAACGATTCAAAATATTTTTATATGGAAGCAACTTTGTTGGTGCCCAGGCAGCCTTTATTCCAGGCACGGTCAATAAAAGTATAATATGAGCTGTACATTTGAACCACATATGCAATTTTAATTTTTCTAGTAGCCATACACAAAAAGCAGGTCAAGTTAGCTTTAATATTTTGTTTGACCCAATATGTTAAAAAATATCTGTATTTACAATGTAATTAGTATCAAAGAAGTACTAACAAGATATTGAAATTCTTTTCTTTATAGAAAGTGTTTAAAAATCTGGTCTACATTTTACTTATAGCACATCTAACATGGAGGAGCCATAGTTCAAGTGCTCAATAGCCACATGTGGCCCAGGGCTACGTATTTAATAGTACAGGTTTATACTTTACAGGCCTAATGTTATTAAATTGTCTTCACAACCAAGGGTAGTTATTACTTTCCTCATTTACAAAAATTTATTTTTATTGATTTTAGAGAGGAGGGGAGAGGGAGAGAGAGAGGTAGAAACATCAATGCATGTGCCTCCCAGAGATCAAGCCTGCAATCCAGGCATGTGCCCTGACGGGGAATCAAACTGTGACCTCCTGGTTCATAGGTCAATGCTCAGCCACTGAGCCACCGTGTCTGGGCTACTTTCCTTATTTTACAGATGTGGAAACAACATAGAGGTTAAGGCAACTGGCCTAAGGCTCACAGTGATAGGACCAGGATTCAAACCCAGAGACTAACTGAAAGTCCTGTTTCTTTAAAAAACATATAAAAATGTTTTATTGATTTCAGAGAGAAGAACGGAAAGGGAGATAGAGATAGAAACATCAATGATGAGATAGAAAATCATGGATCGGTTGCTTCCTGTATGCCCCCCTTCTGGGGATCCAGCCTGCAACCTGGGCATATGCCTTAATTGGGAACCGAGCCATGATCTCCAGGTTCATGGGTTGATGCTCAACCACCGGCCATACCAACCAGGCTGAAAGTTTGCTTCTTAACCACTGTGCCATATGCCTTCCAAGTTGCTTGGAGACATAAGTTCTTATGCTTTCAAAACACTTTGAATCAGAGAAAGCAGTTGCAAGTCTTTTTTTTTCTTGCTTCCCTTGCCTGTTCCTAGTAGTTATGATAACCCTTGGCTTTCCTTGGCTTGCAGCTGTATCACTCCAGTCTCTGCCTCTATCACCACATGATCTCTTCCCTCTCTGTGTGTGCCTCTGTGTATCTTCTCTTCCTATAAGGTCACTAGTCATATTGGATTTAAGACTCACACTAATTCAGTATGACCTCATCCAGTATGACTTTAATTACATCTGCAAAAACCTCCAAATTAGTCCACATTCTGAGGTTCTGGGTGGACGTGAACTTTGGGGAGACATGATTCAACCCAGTACAAGAGTCTACTTATATGAGATGCATTGCTGACACTGGGAATGTAATGGTGAGTAAGATATAAATAGTCCCTGCCCTCCAAGAGCCACTAGTCATCATGGAGACAGAAGACAGACATTGAACACATAACTGTAGAGAAGCTTGCCTGGGTAATAGACATCTGAACAGAACTGAGAAGGAACAGAGCAGTTCAGGTTCCACCCTCTAGGAAGTAAATTTTTTGATAGCTGGGACCAGATCCTATTTATCTTTGAATCCTCTGTGCCAGGTACATGGTTGCTGTTCAAAGACTGGGAACCAATGAAAAATACTATTCATCTCATTACAGAAATGAAGTTAAAAGCAAGAAGGTCAAAGTCTTATATTAAGATTATTCATATTGGCTGAAGAAAAGATTTATCTCTTAACTGGAGAAATTTCAAGTCTTGCGCCAACTTTTTAAAATGAGTATATTTTCTGCTTTACCTCCATTTTAGCATATCTTTCTTGTACCTGGTCTTTTTGGTCTTGCATTAAATTAGTTTCTTCATACTCATTGAGAATACAGTTATATGGCTCATTATTTTAGATAACTATAAAATCAGATTGGTATAATAACTTGTATGACTTTATTATGTATCCTTGTATGTTAATAATTTTAGTCTGTTTCAGAACTGTTATTCTTTTGGATGTTCAAACTCTAGCATTGACCAAATTAGGTGCTGGGGGGGAAAAAAAGGGCAATTAAATGATTGAGAATCTTAATTTTATCTAGGAGACAAGAGAAATGAAGTGAAGCTAGCGTTGTCAAGGTAGAGAAAGAAAAGGACTCATGTTAGTCAAGACAGAGATATATTTGTTACTTTTGTGGTTACATGGTGCCCAGCATATCTTTTTTGGGGGGTCTGGTTGCATAACGGACATGGTGTGACCTCATTTGATCTTGAAATTCTGTGAAATCATTTATGTTTATAGGGAATGCTATAGGTTGTTACCAGCTGTCAGTTCAAAGTTTTCATTTGGTTGTAAACACAGAAAGATCTAGTCCCTGCCACCCTGTATCACTCCCACCTAGGGAACCATTTTATTGGGTTCCTGTTCATCCTTCCAGTATTTCCATTTTTTGCAAATACAATCATGTAAATTTTATTTCTCCCTTTGAAAAAAAAGGTAGCATATGATGTACACTATTCTATACCATGCTTGCTTCTCTTATCAATATACACTGGAGATCTTTCCATCTCACACATAGAAGTCTCCCTCATTCTTTTCCATGGGTGCATAGTAATCCATTGTCTAGATGTATCCTAGTTATTACAAAATGTTGCCATTTTCACAACAGCAAATACCTTGTGCCCCTAAAATAATACCGTGTAGATAGATGTTTATTTGTAAAATGCTGAGCTGACATTTGAAAGCATTTTCTACATAGACCCGAATCAATACAGATGTGATAGACATCTGATGAACTGGCACCCAGGTTCAAGATAACCAGTTTTCAGCTACAGCCATATGTTTTATTGCCCTTTGCTTTGTTATGCTTCACAGGTGTTGCATTGTTTATGAATTTGTAGGGATGACCTTCACCAACAAAAGATTACAATTCATTTTCTTGCAATACTCACTTTATTGTGGTTGTCTGGAACCGAATTTGCAATATCTTTGAGGTATGTCTATACTTGGTATGTCTGTCTTCTGACATTTTTCTCTTTTTCAGGGAAGTACACTATAGCCACAATCATGTATTAACTCAGCTGAACTAATGCAAGCAGGAGAAAAGAATCTTTGAGATCCTACAAAAATGGCTAGCTCAATAGATCTCTCTGAAAATTAAGATCAACAGAACTAAAAATCTGGCCTCCCATCTTATTGCTCAAATGTAAAACCCACTGCAAGAGTGAAATCAGAGCATATCTCCATATGAGATTTGTTTGTTTTGGTTTAAAGAAAGGTCATCTTGTTTCTTCCTTTCTGCTAGCCTTGAGAATCAGCAGACCATCCCAGCATGCAAGAAATTAATTACCGTGGAGGACCAGGTGCAACCAGTTAGTTGGTTGCCATGGAGACAAAAGCTATACATCCCAGATTTTCCAGAATGATCTCTATTTCATGAAATCTTGCTCTTTGCAATAAAGGCCATTTATAAAAATGCAAATGTTTGTGTGATTTGATTACTTTTATGGGTGTACTAATACATAAACAGAAAAAATATTTTGTCAAATAACTAGTCCTAGTCTTTATTAAGAAAATTTAAGGAGAAGTACAATTTGAGTAAACTAGAAAGAAAAAGTAAATCCAAAGCATTTAAAAATCCTACTGCAAAAACTGGAAAACCAACTTCCCTGGAGTCCTTTGGCATTTAGAGGATGGTGCTGCTATGCCTACCTTCAGTTAGTTGAGCCCAGCATGAGGGGCACACAGCTCTCATCCAAGAAGATTTCACTATAAAATCTGTCCAAATTAGTTTACTTTCAATTCTCCTCAAGAGAACTCAGTATAGAATTACATCTCTAGAACTTAACTCCAGGACATTAATAATTGATTAGCCAAAATAGAATATTTTTTTTAAAAAGCACATGTTTATACTCAATATTTGAATCTTTTTTAGTGATTCCACATACTTAGAATTTAGTTAATAATAATGTATCAATGTTGGTTTCTTAGTTTTGATACATGTGCCATAGTAACTTATGTAAAAGTCTAACATAAAGGAAAACTATGTGGGGAGCAGGATATATGGGAGCTCTCCGTATAGTCTGCAATTTTTCTGTAAATTTAAAATTATTCCAAAATAAAGAATTTATTAATAAGTAATTTTTGGTCATTAATTGTGATGGATTAATTAATATAGTGGGTACCGATAAGTACCATATTGATTGGGTTAGGTTGGCAATGGAAATAATTGGTTAACATTTTGGACATCTGCCTTTACTTTGAGATTTCACATTAAATTTTAAGTATTCTAACAAATAATCCAACCTGAAATTTCTGGACTGTTTTTACTCTATTGCATTATCTATAATTTTGGAAATGTAACTTTTATTTTGAACAAATCATCATGAGGGTTGGAATGACAGAATTAGCTATCTTTGTAGTACTAAATTCTTTAATATAAATATCTGATAGACTAATATTGTACCTAATTTACTAGAGGCCAAATATTTCCATATTGTCCTTCTATTAAGTTAATTCCTTTTTATATTTAAACTAGAGGCCCTGTGCATGAAATTAGTGCATGGGTATGGTCCCTACGCCTGGCCTACAATCACGACCATCTTCCCTGGTTACCCACAGCCGGCCCCTCCCCACGCCGCCACCCACCCCCAGTTCACTGTTCGCCATCGGGTGACCAGAGCCTGCTGGCCAGGGGGAGGAACCAAAAGGTCAGCCATTTCCGCCTGCTTGCTGGCCCTGCCCTTGCCGTGGGTCCACTCTGTGTGTGGGGTGACCTGTGGGGTGGGGGCCTTCGCCTGGCACTGCCCACATTTCCCGCCACCCACCCCCGGTTCCCTGTTCTCCATCGGGCAATTGGAGCTTGCTGGCTGGTGAAAGGGACCAAGAGGTGGTCAGTGAGCCTCATAGTGACTGGTCGAGTAGTTGTTCTGGTCATTCTACCATTAGGGTCAATTTGCAATTTATCCTTTTATTATATAGGATGATACACTTGTAATAAACTCTTATTTGCCCTCATTTGAAAACATTCGACTTTTGTTTTTCTTCAATTTTTCAGAGCAAACAGCACTTGAAAATAGGTCTGTGCTTCAAAGGGTTGAACTTATTATCTACTTAATTTTTAGAGAATTTAGGACATGCCAATGTGTACATGTGTCATCTAAAGTTTATTTTATAATTCATATTTAGTATTAAATTGTATTGTATTTTAAAAACTCTAGGCACATAATGAATGTTTAATGTATGTATATTAAATGAAGAAATGAATTAAATATGAGTTAAATTTAATGTTTTCATATTTAGCTGCTTTTATTTTTTTAATTTGCCTGAACATATAGATCTGACCTATTTACAAGAAAGCTTCTTCCTAGGTGTATATTTATCAGTCTCCTATTGCAAAGCAATCCAACTGAGTACATGACACATCACCATTATACAAGTTCTCAATCAGAGAATCAGTTTGACGTATGAATCAACTCTAGCACGATTTTTGGATTCATATGAGTTTTATACTTTCTTGTTTTTCTTCCCTTTGACCTGGGTGCCAGAACTAACTCCACAAAGACTAAATTAAGTATAAATTTCTGTCTAAGATATGAGAGATGAAAGGTTGTCATTCTTCATATATAAAATAATTTAAAAATCAGTAGAAAGGACAATTCTGATTGAGAGGGAACGACAGAGACTGCATTTATCCTCTAGCTGAAAGCAAGCAAAGCCCTGGGAAACTACACATGAAACAAAGCTATTTAACACTGGACATCAGGCAATGAAGTAGAGTGATCCTTGCTAAACTGGAAACACATTACTGCTTGGATAAACATTACAGGAAGTAGCCCAGGAAGGAAAACTAGATGACTTGAGGAATCAGAAATAGGAGCCTCAGAAGGCCACAGTGTATACAGTTTGCAGTTCTTTCCCTTTCAGCTGGCAGCTTCCTGCTCCAACACTTGGACTGTGATTATATATTATAATTCATTATTTCTCAATCTACTTGTGAAAATGTTTAAAAAATGTTTAAACTGTTTGATGAATTATTTTGGTCTACTTGTAGTTGAACAAGGCGCTCCTACTAAAAGCCCATTCTTAGGCATTACAGCAATTTTCAATTGCTATAAGCATTTTCCAATGTGAAGGCTGGTATAAATCATCATTGAAGAGTGAATTGTTCATTCAGTGCTAATAACTGGTCCTAAACAATCTAGTGATCACTCAGCATTAAATTCATGAAAACTGAATTGATAGAGGTTAGTAAATGGCAGTAAGCTTAAAAACAAGCCATAAAGTAGAAACTTGAATTGGGACAGACTTGGATCCATGAAAACTAGAATCACATTGGTGAGCCTTGGATGCTGGCAAATGCCACATTCTCAAGCATCACACCCTCAGCCAATAGCTCCACATTCTGTACTTTTCACTTTTGACATTTGTATTTTTGTATAATATGAGTCACATAGCCAATTTAATTTACTTTAAATGTATGCTATAGAGATGTGTTGCATTCTTGGGTGAAATTTTTATTTCCTTTTGTAGGTCATTTTTGTTTTAAAGCAGTAAAATATATTCATTCATAAAAGTCAGTGGGAAAAAAAGTTTGATGCATAAAACCTTGCTTCACAGTTAATTTTTATATCTATTCCACATATTGAGGATTTTTAAAATATGTTCTCCTTCCAAACTCTTTCTATAGATTTGCAAAATATTGAGGGTAGGAGAGAAAGAATGTGCATTCTCTCTGTTGAAGCAATTTAATGTTTCTGTTTTCAATTATTTTCATAGGATTTCCATAAAATAGTTGAATAAGAAATGTTTTTGCCAATTCTGGTGTCTGGTGTCCAATTGTACTAAGTAATATCAACATAGTTGCACTAAGTCTTATTTTTCCAGGATATATAACTAATTCTCAATGCTATTTCTATTGGAATATGTTTCTCTTCTTAATCTGACTTCATTTTATCTTCAAAAAAAAAGAACCATTTTTTTTCTGTCTACTAAGAACACTGTGAAACAGGGAACTATTTTTTAAAAAAATTCCCTTATAGTCAAATTAGAACATCTGAGAGTGCCAAATTAGTTTGTCTCTTTCCTAAATCAATTTTTGTTTAAAAAGTTACACATTGAGCTTGTAACTTTTCTTAAAGTTTGAATAGCAAACTTAGGATTCCCAAATCAATTAAATAAACACTTAGTGCTAAAAATATTAATAGATAGATAAAGGTATAACATAGTCTTTTAGCTGAAAGTGAGGTCAAAGGAAAGATGCTGAAACTGCTTATTGGGAAGCAAGATATTTCTGAACTTTTGCAAAGGCACCACCACCTAATTTAATGTAGGAAAATATATTTATAAAATCAAGGTCAAGAGATAGTTCAATTTCAGAATGACATTGCTAGCATGCTTTGCTATAATGGATTACTGCAAAAATTTGAGTTGCCTAATTAAGATCAAGGCTACAAATGTTTTTCATTACAAATTACACATTTCTGTTCATTACAAAAAAAAATGATAAATTACCTAAATTGTTTCCTCCTTATCTTTTGCTTTTTTTTGCCTTTTCTAGTCCTAGACAAAAACATCCTTATATGGGTTTCCTTTGTGTGCTTTCTATTTATTAGTATTTTCTTCAGTAAGATTCTTTCCAATGGCTAGTCATGGAGTTGCTGACTAAAAGCATTTTCACAAATAATATTTAGTGGCATTTGAATATGGTTTGGATGTGCAGTGCAATAATAAGATTTGGAATTTTTACTAACATTGACTTCCTTGAATGTGCACCCAAGGGTATATCCTAATGTTGAAAATGGAAAATAATCAGGTGTGGGGAGGATGAGGAGCAGGAGGAGGAGGAAGTGGAAAAAGTAGTAGAAGCCTTTCTTCCTGTGTCCATAAATTTTAGGCTTGGTTCCCAAACCCATCTGCCTTCAGATAACTTTTAGCCACTGAGGCCTGAACATATAATATTTAATGAGCCCCCTTTGCTTCACACCCAGAGGCTCTGTTTAATTCAGGCCTTTGTCATTTTTCACCTGATTCCTGCAGCAGCCTGCTAACCGGTCTTCTTGCCCTATGGTATTACCTTGTAGCAAACCAAATTCTTCCTGTTACCAGGGTTACTATTCTTCAACAGCTGCCTCACACTGTTCTTTCTGTCCTTACCGGAAAGGTGATTCAGCCAAGCTCATGATTTTCACATATTTGATTGCCAATGACTAAGTATGGTTTTTCTGGGTTATTTTTTAAGGAGAGAATTTAGAAGGTAAGGGAGAAATGAAGCTCAAATCATCAGCCCTCTAGACAAGGAAATGTCTTTCAAATTCCAAAGGAGTGTGCACCTACTCACTTCTCCTTCTTGTAAAAATAAATCAAAGGCCCTGGTTGATCCTGATGCCTTTAGTGTGTGAGAGGGGGGAGGAGGGGAAGAATAGTTTCATAACTTGGGAGGTTTGGGGAAAAGTTGTATCTGTAGGGAACAGAGGCTAACAGAAGAGAGAATGCTGGTTTGGGAAGGAAAGAGCCTCTTTTTAGCCAGCAGGTCAGCCAGATCAACCCTGACTATAATGAAGAGGCAGGTGTTGAAGCGAAGAAAACCTCACATTCAGAAGGCGAGTGGGGTTCTTCTAAGACAGAAGAGTCACTTGATAGCTATAAGGCTACCTCTGATTTTATGTTAAAGTTTGCCAAGCTCTCACACCTGGTTCCCTTTCCCATCTTCTCCTGCATCAGTGAAATATCAATGCCATTTATAATCTATCCCTGTGTTGTCTCAGCTAGGATAGGAGGGGGCCAATTCCCAGGTTTACCAGCCTGAGGGAGCCCAGACTCCAGCAGTCCATTCCTAACCATCCCCAGATAGTGTAGCTTGCCTTCTTCATCCTCATGCTGTTGGGGTTATGAGTGGCACCTCCATGGACTATTGAGGGCTCTTGAATCCTATGAGTGGGCAGGGCCAAATAGAATTTGCTTTGAAAAAAAGGTGGGATTCTAGAAGCTGCAATACATACATCAGTAACTAGCCACTGTAGCTAGAGGTGCTGACCTCTATCTCACATTCTTTAGCTAGAAGCTACCGTATTTCATGATACTGAAAAGATTCTTACAATAGGAGATTCTTCTCCCTCAAGTACACTTTATTTATGACAAATGTCATTTTCAAAATAAGTTCTGAACTATCTCTAACTTTAAACTTAATATTGAATGTCTATTTCCTTATATTTTTCTAAGAATGACTTATCATTGTTTCAAATGATTTTATTAACAAGATGCCATTTCTTTCTTTTTTCTCTCACCTTTGAGGCAAGAATCTTATAAAACAGTACATCTCTGTAAAGCTGGATTCAACTTTTACTCTGTCTACACCTACCTCTGGGGAGCCCAGGAGTGTTACTTTTTTTGGTTGAGAATCATTGAGAAAAGCCAGGACAGGAAAATGGGAAGCACTGAACTCTGAATTTTATTTAGGGAACCAAGAGACAATTTTGGAAGTGTCAACTTTTGCAATAATTCTGAACAGTTTGCTCTTAAGAAAGGAGAGTAAGAACTAGCTGTCAGTTCATTATTTTCTTTCATGTTTTCAATCACAGTTTTTTTTTCAGTCGTTTATGAAATGTTCCTCATGACTCCACCACCAAATAGTTGTGTCTCCAGGTTATGTAGTAAATGTTCACCAGGTAGACAGGTCACACATCAGTCCAACTGTAGGATCTGGACGTAAGATTGAAATGTTCCTGTTGCTCCTATTTTGGACATTCCCAGAGTGATCCTAACCACCTTGTAAAACCAGATAAATGATCTAGATTTTAAGTGGTTGGTCAAGAAATAATTAGGATGATGTCATGTCCAGCAAACCTCTTGCAAAAGCAAGTACTTTTAGAGGAAACACAAAAAGGGAATTTTCAAATACTATTTGACTAGTGGCACTATGGAAAAAAATGTTAACAGGAAATGCATCTGAAAGTTGTTTACTCTAACTGTCTGGGAAGGCATGTGGGATGAATGAGTCCTGCTGTTCTTCAGAATTGCCTCACCGTGGATGCTGGCACAGGGTGTCCCCAGAAGCAGAGCCCTGGGCACACATCTAGTGTGGGTGGCTATCACTCCTCTTCCTCAAGCCCTACCGGAAGCAAAGTTCTTTCTCAAATCTGTAAACTTTGGAGTTACTGCTTTGTTTGTATTTGTCATTTCCACTGGTTTCCTTCCCCCTCTCTCCCTCAGGACTAGTTTTTCTGTCTTCAGTGTAACAACAATCATTCTAGGGAAGACCATGAGCAGAGTTTGGCATTCATATGCCATTAAATAGACTCTCTTTGTCTGCCTTTGAGGGAAAAGAACCTTCAAATCAAAATTATTTTCAAATTACAAAGATGAGGTTATCCAAGATGGAAGTGATTTGTTATTGTGGACCCATCACATTGGGAAAAATGAAAACCAGAAGATTAGAACTTAAAGCTCGGCTTTCACTCTCACTAGTTGTGAGTGAATTTGGGCACATTCTTGTCCTCTCTGAGCCAAAGCCTCCTCATCTATAAACTCAGAGGCTATGAGTGCCTATCCCACAGCGTTATGGTGATGATCAAATGAGATAATATACCTGTGGCAGTGCCAGTCAATGTAGTTCTCTGTGTCCCTTCAGTCTAGATCTCAAGATTCATCTTGACTGGCTATTCCTAAAACTATGTGAGATTTCCTTCTCCTTCCCCTAACACTGACCTTGAGTCATGAATACAGGAAAGGAAATATGTTAGCAGGATAATGATATACACTATAAAAATGAAGAGTTAGCTTCCTTTGCATATTCTGTGTGATGTGATTCCATGGAAAAACTACATTTTATGGCCTATAAATCTGGCTCATAATTCCTGAAGTTTCTTGAACTATCTTCAAAAACATAATTTATTTTTTTTTCCTCTGCACATCTAAGCATTACTGACTTACATAATTTCCCTCCTCCACATTTTGGACAGTCTTTTCTTTCTCTACAGGATTGCAATCTTTGCTCAAGCAGATGCCAAATTGTCACAAGTCTGATAAATCTCTCATTAGTATATAACACTTTTATCAGGGATTTGGCTCCAACAGCAATCCCATGACTGAAGTCAATCATGAGATTTCAAGGAAGTCATTATTATGGGAGATCTGCACTCACCCTTCTCTTCCCAAAAGAGAGCATGTGTAAGGAGCTAAAGCTGATGTCCAAAGAGAGTTTCAAATCTTCTCACACCAATATTCCATCCAGGTTTTCAGTAAGGTTCACTCGGCTCCATAAGTAAGCAGAATGAAAAAAGATAATATCAATGTAGAGTTTTGCTTACAAAAAGGATGGCTCAAGATGCCTCCTTGTGGTAAACGAATTGAGACAATGCCTTAATTCTCCAACCCTCCCAGCATCTCCACCCTTTACAATGTGACTTTTCCACTTTTTCCATCAAGAATGCAAGGGATTTTCCTATCCCTTGAATCTGAGCTGCTCTTTTATCTCATTTAGACCGGGGCCTCACTTCTGAACCCAGATTTTATGAAGTCTTGCACACCTCTACTTTCCTGGCCTGACCCATGAGAACAAGCCTGGTCTAGCTTCCTAGGGGATGGGAGACAGTGGAGCAAAGCCAGTCATCCCAGCTAAACTATCTTATATTAACTAGAAACTAGTTGACTGCCAGACATGTGAGTGACCCCTAGCAAAGATGAAAAGATTAGCCGCACCCAACCAAGACCAACAAAACTACACAGTCAACCCAGAGTCATGTATGAAAATAAATGTTTATTATTTTATGCCACTGAGGTTGTAGTTGTTTTTTAGGCAGCATAATTGTAGTAATAGATAACTGCTATATTAACTAACCAAAGACCGGTGGGCACTTGGAGTGGTCAGGGAGAATTGGAGATGGGAAAGGAGACATTCTGTTTTTGTCTGCATTAGACTCTAGACTTTCATTTACTCACAATAAGTCTAGAGCAAGTCCTGTGGCCAAAGCTTAATGAGAATGTATGTCAAACCTTTTGTCCTGAGGACTACCCTCCACTACGAGGGAAATTAAGTCTCTGAGGTCTGAATTCTCAAACTGGGGTACAAATAAATAATCCAGGTGTGTAACTGTGATGCCAGGGGTCAGGCCAAGCATGATATATCTTGTTGGGACATAAATTTTCTTGAGGACTTGGGGCATAAAAGTCACAGTTTTTTTCAATAAAAAGAAAAAGAAAAATAGTGTGGAATATAAAATTCAAATACATGTAATGATAAGAGTATAGAGGTGTTGTATTATAAAATTGTACACCTCAAATTTATATAATGTTGTTATATAAATGTTACACCAGTAAATTGAATTTAAAACATACACCCACACACACAAAAGACACAATATCCATTCCTCTGTTCTCTCCCAGTCAGGGGTTCACCCTCCTCTAACATCAGATTTATATTTTTTGAAAAGTTTAAAACCCTGGGCAGTGGTTTTCATTTTTTTCTTTTATACTAACTACTCCGCTTTCCACATGAAAAACTTTATTATGCTCATTTCTATGTCAACACACACACACACACACACACACACACACACACACCATTTTTAACCCTTTAAACTTAAACTGTGATTGATTATTATCAACTTGTGCAGATTAGGGGAAATTTAGAATTCTCACTCTGAACACCAGCAGATCCCGAGTATTCTTCTGTTCTGGGAACTAAATTTGGTCCTTTACTCTCTCAACTGTTGATAACTTCATCTGGCTGGGTTGTGCTCCTCCAAAATTTGTGTTGAGATCTTAATCCCCCAGTACCTCAAAATGTGACTATATTTGAAGATAGGGCCTTTACAGAGGTGATTAAGTTAAACTGAGACTTTTAGGGTGGGCGCTAATTCAATCTGACTGGTGTTCTTTTTTTTTTAAATATATTTTATTGATTTTTTTACAGAGAGGAAGGGAGAGGGATAGAGAGTTAGAAACATCGATCAGCTGCCTCCTGCACACCTACTGGGGATGTGCCTGTAACCAAGGTACATGCCCTTGACTGGAATTGAACCTGGGACCCTTGAATCCGCAGGTTGACGCTCTATCCACTGAGCCAAACCGGTTAGGGCCTGACTGGTGTTCTTATAAGAAGAGGGCATTTGGATACACAGAGAGACACCAGGGATGTGTAAGCACTGAAGGAAGACTATGTGAAGATAGCAAGAAGGCTGCAGTTGGCTAATCAAAACCAATCCTGTGGCACCTTAATCTTGGACTTTTAGCCTCCAGAGCTGTGAGAATATAAATTTCTGTTGTCTAAGCCATCCAGTCTGTGGTCTTTTGTTATGGCAGCACTAGCAAACTAAAAATCACTCTGGAAAACCAGCCTTTTCTTTCTTTTTTAAAAATATTTTTTATTGATTTCAGAGAGGAAGGGAGAGGGAGAGAGAGATAGAAACATCAATGAGGAGAGAGAATCATTGATTGGCTACCTTCTGCATGCCCCCTACTGGGGATCGAACACACAACCCAGGCATGTACCCTTGACTGGAATCAAACCCAGAACCCTTCAGTCCGCAGGCTGATGCTCTCTCCTAGGGCCAGCCTTAGTTCTTCAGTGGGCTATAATTTTTGTTTCCTTAATTGCTAAGGAACAGAAAAGTGTCTCTTGTTCTTCATTGAGCACTTTCTTGTTGGCAAGTATTTGTGATCATCTTATTTGTCAATTCATATTGAGTTTGGGAGGCCTGAACCATGCATTCCATTGTTGAAGTTCAACCACTCTTTGTTGAATGCATAAAACCAAATTTAGTCCCCAGAGCAGCCAAATATTAGGGCTCTGCTGGTGTTCAGAGTGAGAATTTTAAATTTCCCCTGATCTGTACAATTTGATAATAATCAAACACACTTGTTTATGTTTGCATTAAAAAAAAACCTGTACTCTTGCTTTTTATTATGTGAATTACTTTCAACTCTCTGTGTAATATAATTTTCTTACACTTCTATAAGTTGGGATAAATATAAAAATATGTGTATTTTTATATTTCCATATGGGTAGCTCACAGTTTACTTTCTATATCCAGTCTAACTTAAATATCTTTCAATACAATTTTTCATTCTCCTTCCCTGGGTTGGAAAGACATTTTATTTTAACTTTTACCAGTTAGAATGAATTCATAAAAATAACTGTAAGATTCCAGTGAGAAGTGAAAATGTAAGAAATATTAAAATCTATATTTCATGAAGTAACAGTAACTCTCCGTTTTAAATTAAAGGGGAAATTAAAAGTCCCAATCAAAACAAAATTGAACAGAATCCTGGATCCAAAATCAAGATGAACCTTCGTGATGCAAGAAGTCTGATCTGATCCAATCTGCATTCTTGTCTTGGAGCAATTGACTGTGACCTTCAAATTATAGTGAATGAATTGTGTTGCATCACAGAGGGCGTGGGAATGGAAGGAGGTGGGAAGATTTAGGGGAAATGTCAGACTTGAGTGGGAGCTAAGAGCCTGTGATTGCAACCAAATGGAACTGGGATATATGGAAAGAAACAGGGAATTATATTTTTTTTCTTAATTAAATGCTACTTGTGTTTTTCTTTCTGCCCTTGACTGGTATTTATTTTTCTCTACTTATATCAAGGCAGCATGACATTCTCAATGAGAGGAAACAGTTTCTTAGTGTTGTAATGGGAGTATTTACTGGCAGCGGACATGAATATGTTCCTCAGGCTGCATTTGTCAAAGATTTGCTTGGATTCTGCCTTCCTTGCTGAGAATAGTTATTTACTCTTAATTAGCCGAACTGTAGTTGAGCAGAGGAAGGGCCTTATTTTAAAACCATCATTGCTGGTTTAAACCTGGATGCAATTGAAAAGAATAACTGACAATGATTAAAAGGGCAGTTGATGGGCACATGTTAGAAATCATTGCCAATAATAAAATCTGACGACAGGAATAACATGTATTTTATGTTCTCATAAACATAGATTTAGTGCAAGTAAGTCCACATAATAGTATGTGTGGCCTGGCTGAATTGCTCTAGATTTCATTTAGAACAACATAAAAGATCCAGTATCAGCTGCAGGGTACTAACCTTGGTTTCAGGGTTTCAGCTTGGGGATAGCCTCTGTTCTGAGAACTAAAGCAGGTTCTGAAGTTGTACTGCATCCTGTCCATTTGGGAAGAACCTCCCAGGAATCTGGGATTCTCTGGAGGTGACTTCACCTGTCCAGAGGGGTTAGATAGTACAGTTGATCTTCTCAGCTGCCCATGGCTCTTGATCTTCCCTCTCACACAGACAAGCACACACACACACACACACACACACAGACAACTTCATGGCTAATTGAATGTCTATTACTTTCTGCCTGTCAATTTAATGTAAGTCAATTATCCTGAACATTCTTTGCCCGTAGGCCACTTTGAGGAACCTAGAAGGAAACACTTCCAATGGGGATGGGAGGAACTCAGTGTTGGAGCTCTCTATCTCTCTGCCTTTCTGAAATCCCTGGATCACCTACTGTAGCATCTCTGGGGTGAGGTGGCAGAGGAAGTCTACCTCGGGCTACATGCATCTATGCTTGCTTCCCGTCACCTTGGGCCCAGGCCACTATTGCCATGTTTTATTATATAACTTAAAAATCTACCTACCCATTCACCACCATTTTCCACAGAGCACACCCCCAACATTTCCAGAAGTTTCTCTGGTCACAGCCACACGTCAAGACTATTATCCCACCCTGTGGCCTCTTTCCCTGGGCTAAGGAGTGGAAGATGTTTCTCTCCCTTTCAATCCCAAAAGATGCCCACATTTCCTGTTCCAGGATGAATGGCATTTCTTTTTGTGGAAACAACCATCCCACCCACACACCCAGCCTTCAATAAATGCAAACCTCACCCTTTCTTGCAGTCTTGATCTAGTGGGAGCAAATGAATTGCTATTATTTAAATCCACCATTATTTAAATTAGATCTCAGTTCAGGAAAGCTGAGCTCATCCCCCAAACCCAGCCAGCCTGGAGGAAGGGAGCAGAGCATCCTGTGCTCTTCAATAATTTGCCAGCTCAAGTCCCTGGAACACAGCCTCCTGGGGTGGTCCCTGGTAGGGAGTCTCTAATTCCACCACGCTGGAGACCAGCATTTTGCTAAGCTTTCATATTCAGAGGAAGTGTACATGGAAATAATACCATTCTTTTTATTTTACAAAGAATTAAAAGGTAAAGTTTCTTTCTCAGAGACATTTTGCCAACACTGTTTATTTCCATGTGTGACTCTTGGTGGTTGAGTTTTAAATCTTAGAGGAAAAAAAGGAGCTGCTCAGCTGAATGACACGAATGTAATTTAGTTAACCAGAATAACCAAAACATCCTCAAATCTCCAGTGTGAAAGTTTTCATCATAATTCTTAGAGACAGGCTCTTTGTCACTTGCTGCACAAAATTCCTACCCTCAGGAAGTATAGGTGGAGATTTAAGTCAAACCTGCAACCTAAGGCAAAAATAACCCCAGGCTATGCTTTTCCAAGAAAATACTGGGATGACAAATTAAAATACAATTGCTATTTTGTAGAACAGCTTCCATAAGTCTCTCTTGACCCTGGGGAAATGAGCAAGATGTTCTTTGTGAAGTTCATACTGATTAAACCAAATGTGGCCAAAGGAAATCTAATGTTCTTTCCATCTTTCTACGCCCAATCTCTGGTGGATAAGACAGGGCTGCAAATAGCCTAAAATATACAATCACATATAATTTCAGGAAATGAAATGTCTAAAATAGCCCTTTGGAGAAATTACAAGTCGAAATATGTTACTTAAATGAGAAGCGAAGTCAGTTGAGGAAAGGGCTGCTTGGCAGTTACTAATGGAAGACATTTACAGAATTCAGCCACTCAGTTTGCAGAGTGCTCGGCAGGGTGAGGTCCCCATAGACTTCCCAGGGCTGTGGTCGAAACACGTCTGGCTGCTTGTTCCTGAGAAAGTAAATTGGCCTGACTTCTGGAGCTCTCCAAATTTTCAGCCTTGCAATCTAAGATATTTAGTTCCCAAATGTTCATGATAGTCATAGAAAGGAGCAATGCTCTGTATTAGAAAAGTCAATGCTCTAACTTTCAATGCAAAAGCATGTGATTTGGGGTGGTACCCATTCTTCTGACAGCCGAAGAGCTCCCCTGCAAGTTCTTTCGCATTTATTTATCCAGCAGATGTTAATTGTGAGGTTGCTATGTACCAGGCACTGTTCTAGGCAGAGGCATCAGTGAAGTAAAGAAGAAAAAGTTCTTACACTCAAGGAGCTTGCATCTTAATTGGGGGAGAAAGACAGTGATGATATAAACATGTAGCATGTCATTTATTGATCACTATGATGGAGGATAAATAACGCAGGAAAAAGGAATAGAGAGTGGTGGGTGTCAGGAGAACAGAAGCATACACCAAGCAAGGAAGACAGCAATGGGGAAGAGAACCTAGGAATGTGCACAAAATAATATTCATTGTGTCTCTAGGATATCTCTCATCTCCATGCTGTTACAACGAATGGAGGGGCTCAGAAACTCCTTATAATAATAATCAGCAACATTTATTGAGCCTTCAATATATGCTAAGCCTTTGGCTAAGCATTTCCCATGCATTCCCCCAATCAATCCAGACATCAGAATGATAACACAGGATAAGAGAAGTTAGGTGATTGGCCAGAGCCACCCAGGCAAGATAGTAAATCCTGGACCTAAGACTTGAACCCAGGCTGACTATCTTCCAATGAACACTAAACTTGATAGAAATAATAGCTATCATTTACTGGGTATCTACTACAATAAATATGCAGGTATTGTGTGAGGTGCTTTGCATATACTGAATTGGTGTTGGGGTTTATAAGGGAAATCTGCATCATACAGATACCCATACCCAAGAACTTATTTTGTTTTTGTTAACATGCTATCTACCTATGCTTCTAACAAGATGGCCCCTTCCCCCAAATTTTCTTGGCCTCACCACCCAACTTCCCAATAAACCATCAATGCCATGCTACCCATCCAGTCTCATCCTCTGCCATGCTTCTCCTTGCTCGCACCACTTCAGCTTCACTGACTCCCTTTTGGTTCCTTGAATATGTCAAATACTTTAGCCTCAGGGCCTTTGAATCTGCTATTCCCTCTGCCTAGAATGCTTTTCCTCAGATACCCACAGGGCTGTTCCTTCACATCATTCAGTTCACTACTTAAACATCATCTTAAAGATATGCCTTCCCTGACAGACAGATAGAAAACAACACAGGGCCCGGTCCCCTGGCCCATCACATCCCGTATCCCTCACTCTGCTTCATTTTCCTTCACAGCTCCTAGTACCTCCTGACATAGTTTGTTTGTTTTTTATTGTCTGCCTTTCTTTATTAGAAGCTCTTTTTTGTTTACCCGTTTCCTCAGCAACTAGAACAATGCCTGTCATCTGAAAGACATTCAATCCCTGTTTTAATAAATTATGAAATCACAGGGCTGTACCTTCTTAATAAGATCTGTGCATCTTGAAGGGTATTGTTAGCTTAACGGAGAAAAAATGCAACACTTTTTTATATCCATCATAGTTTCCAGACAAGGTTAATGTTCTTCTATTGAGCATGAAATACAATTCCTTTGAGACAAATATAATGGGGAGCCATTTGGGGGGGGGGGCTTCTAACATCAGAGAGTCATTGTAAGGTGGAAGCCTGGAGCACACCCAGGCAGGGACCTTTCATCTCAATACAGTCCCAGGAGATTTTGTAGACAACAATCGAAGGGAAAAATGACTAAATGCTATGAAAGGCTTAAATGTCCACAAAAGTAATTGTTCCTGATGCTGTCTACAGGTTGGGAGGCTAAAAAGTAGTCCAGGGACAAGATGTTAGTATTTTGGATTAAAATGATTATAGAAGAGGTTAAAAAAAAAGGCAGATAAATTTGAGGTATATTTTGTAGATGGAACCAATAGGACTTGCTGAAGGATTGAAGGAGGATAATTGAGAGAAATGAAACATACAAAGACCATTCTTAAGATTTGGGCTTGATGACGATATTCACCGGAAGCTAGAGGAACATAGGAGAAACCAAGAGTTATGTGTTTAGACTTGGTAAGTTTAAAAGTGTATCAGACATCCAAGTGAAGATGTCAAAGTTTAGGATAAAGCTTTACAACTGGAATAAGTTTGGAGCCATCAGCACAATTATATTTAAACCTTATAAATAGGTAAGTTTGTCTGGTAGGAGAGTTTATTTTAGCATGGGAGAGAAATCACAAGATAGAGGCTCATGAACAACCAACCTTCCAAAGCTTGAGCATAAAATGCTTTCACCTGGGTCATCTCAATCTCTGTGTCTTTCTCTTTCTCTCTTGATGGTTGTCCTGGGAATCCACCCATCATGTTTTGAGAAAGCCCAGTCTTCCCAGCATCTACCAGCTAGACATGTGAACAAATGAGCCTTTATAATGACTCTAGTACCAGCCTTGAGCAGTCCAGCTGACATGGAGTGGAGCAGAGGCAAACTGTTTCTTCTGAGTTCACCCAAAGAGTAGGATTCACGAGCATTAATTGTTTTAAAGCACTGAATTGGGTGCTTTGTTATGCAACCTTGGATAACTGCAAGAGGGAACTTAGCAAGGAAATGTAATATTTAGTATGAGTTGTAGTGATGAAAAGGTGAATGGGAGGTGACACAAAGGAAAAATGTTTATACAACTTTTTCAAGATCTTGGTCTGTGAAAGGAAATAGAGAATGGGATTGGTAGTATAAGGAAGATGTGAAAATAAGTTTTTTCATAAGGTGGGAGCTATTAGAGCATGTTAACATGATGTTGAGAATAATTCTGCAGAGACATGAATAATTAATTTGTAAGAGAAAAGAGAAAGAAAACAAATGAGCAAAGTCCTTGAGAAATTGTAAAAAGCAGTCATTACATTGACCTTCCCCTTCAATAGGAGAGAAGAAAAAAAAATGAGTGTAGGCAGAGGTAGGTTTGCAGATTTGTTGGTGGGATAAGGTTTCCATCTAAGAGTTTCTATTGTCCTAATGAAGAAAGAAGCACATTCATTACTGGAGTTTGAAGGAGGGTGGGGTGGTTTGAGTAGAAATGAGAAGCGGGGTTTGAAATTATCACCTTAAAGTATAGACATGTGATAGAAACATTGGGCAGTGTTCAG
Source organism: Myotis lucifugus (assembly GCF_000147115.1). NCBI lineage: Eukaryota > Metazoa > Chordata > Mammalia > Chiroptera > Vespertilionidae > Myotis > Myotis lucifugus. The sequence continues at coordinate 22,238,099 of NW_005871051.1, read as the reverse complement.
TGTACAGTGGAGGTTGACCCAGCCATTCAGTTTACAGTGCAGAAAAAGCTAACAACTAGGTAAAGCCACATGCAGGGTTTCTTCCTACAGAAGGTACATCCGAGAGAGGGGTGTGAAATCTAAGGGTGTTTGTAAGGTAGTAATTATAATAATGGATCATGGCACATACACTAAGATGGAAAGATAAAGTAATGAGAAAGTGTTGGGGTCCCTGGGTTGGTGGTCTCAGTGAGACTGAAAATATATTGTAGTAGAAGTTCTAGAAGATCTAGAAAAATTGGATCCCCCAAGTTTGATGTAAGATTTAGGCATAATAGATTGGAAAATAGGAAAGTGTTAGCTGAAGTGTTCTGGGTATTGTATAAGGTAGCTACTAGGGATGAAAGAATCTAGGGACTGTTGCTAATGAAGGAAGCTAAGAAATCAACGAATGGCATCAACCACCACAGTCAAAGACTTTTCACCCTGTTTTGAGGACAGATTGTATTAACTTAAGTTTGAAACTTTCTTAAAGAAAAATGGACCTGAAGAGCCCTTTGAAAAGTTCCTCCTGAGAATTTTCTAAGTACTGTGAAAAATGAGTGCAGTGTTTCTTATATTAAAGGTGATGGCGATGTTAAATGAAGAAATAAATGGAAACCTGTTGGAAGTCTTTGAAACGGAACTAATAAACCTGTAGCTGGCCTACATAATAAATCTCGCTTTGTTTCTTGGTATTTGGTCTCAGATAAATTGCTGATCTTAGCCCATGCTCTGTTGCCTTCTACCTGCTGAGTCTGCCAGTACAGCCTGATGAAACTTGTGGAGATGAATGTAATGCCTGCCATTACTGTAACTGAACAGGGACTGGGAGTGCTAATTTCAGCACTGAACTCATTTCTTGTTGGGTTTTTCCATTATTCTTTTCCTTGTTTTGGAAGGGTTGGAAGTCATGAACTTATAAGTAACATTATTGATATATTCCCCAAATTTGGGAGATGAACTGAAATATGGTTGCTCTGATGAGAAGTATTCTGGAAGAGCGACACACTTATATCCAGTTATTGGTAAATGTGATTGCTGAACAGTGTGCTTTAGATTGTTTCCAGAAGACTCAGCAAAATAAAAAAGGCTGACCTGTCAAATAATAGTTTATAAATATTATTTATGTCTAAACCAGAGGTGAAAGGGAATTACAGAGCTCATCTTTCCCTCTGCCTCGTCTTCCCCTCTCTTTCCATCCCATGATCCCAACACTTACATAACCACAGAGAATTTACTTCTCCCAACCTTCAAAATTAATAAATACCTAACCTCTAGCCACTGTCCAATAGAACTTTATGTGATGATGAAAATGGTTTATAGTTGTGTTGCCCAGTATGATGGCCACCAGTCACATGTGCTTACTGAGAACTTGAAATTTTATCTTATTTAATTAGAAGTAAGTTAAAGTTAAATACTATAATGGCTACCTTTCAGGGTAATGCAGCTAGATAATCAGTTCCATTTACTGAGTGCAAAGGGGAGTAAGAGAAGATGCAAAAACATGAAATTTTTCTGTTGAAACAACCTTAGTATTTGGTCCATCAGGCAGAATTCCTAAAGTAGGGAAGCTCCCTGGAACAGGACAAGAAGGACAATTTATCCCCTAGCCATAATACAGATGAAAAATCTGACCCTCCTAGTATAACATAGGAATTAGGCAAAGTAGTTATGCAACATAACTATGCCATAACACTTTTGCTTGAAAAATAGGACACAATTATCAGAAATCTTGCTCAGAATGTTAAAAAATTCTCTTAGCCAAGTTGTCATGGCATAAAAAACAACCCAAAATCTCTGTGATTTACAATAACATACATTTATTACTCTTGCCCCTGATTACCTGGTGCAGTTCTGCTTCTGCCTGCTGGGTGGGCTCATGTCATCTACATGCATCTTCCATTCTGGAACCTGTGGCTTCCAGAAGGAAGCTCTTCTTGTGGCAAGTGACACAGGAGGACAAGTGATGGCACGCAAGCACATTTAAAGCTTCTGCTCATGAAATGTGCACTAACATTCCATTGGCCCACACAAGTACCATGCCAACGTCAAAGTCAGTGAGGCAAAAGTCTGTACTCTACCTCCCTTACTGCGAGGAACTATAAAGTCACATGACAAAAGGTGTGGATATATAATTTGTTTCTGAGAGGGAGCTAAGAGTTTGGAACAATAATGAAATCTATTAAAAATACTTAGAACTCCATGGATTTAGTTAGGGTAATAATTTTGGGAGGAGTGAGTTCATCCTTTTCTTCAGTTAATAGATTCTCTTCCTCCTCCTACCTATCCTAACTTCTTTGGGTGGAATCAACTCTCCTTGGTAACAGCAAAGAACAGACAGAACACCCAAGGTATTGAGTTGCCTCAGTTTCTCGTAACCCAAGTCAAATCAGGAAGGCACCTAATCGGAGGACAAGCCTGGGGAAACCTGGGATCTACTTTCCTGTAACAGTGACCATCCAAGAGAGCAGGGGAGTCACTGTGCATTTGTCAGAACTCTCAGCTTAGTGACAGTAACTGTGACTATATAAAGAGATGACAAACCAGGCTTGTAGTGATAAAAAAAAGATGCTGGTAAGCTTGCAGGCTCAATGCAATCTTTAAAATTTCCAATCCTAGTTCAGCCCCTTGCCACCTCATTCTTTGTCAACTTCTCAACCCTTTCTCGGACCTTCTCCAAAGGCAGACCATGTATTGCTCCTCTTCTAATTGCTGTTTTCTTTGTTTGTATGAGGATTTTTAAATCATTCATTTATTCGTTCAACAAATCTTGAAGTGAGCTTTGACTCCACCAGGCAATGTTTTGAGTTTTGTTCACTGCAGTGAACAAAAAAGAAAAATGTTTCTGCCCTCTTAGAGTTTACATTCTGGTGGAGAGGGGAAAATAAGCAATTGGACAAGTAAATGCATCATACAAGATCTTTTAAAAGTTAAAGCAAAATAAAGGACTTGAGAATTACCGGAATGCTGCCTTATCTCACCATATGGTGGCAGGAAAGTTTGCTCTGAGGATGTGACCTTTGAAAAAAGGCCTGAGTAAAGTGAGGAATGGAGAAATGAAACAAAAATGTTCCATTAAAAGGGAACATCAATAGGACAGGGTCGTGCAAGGCATGTTCAAGGAGCAACTTGGAAAATAGTGTAAAAGGAATGGAGCGAGGTGGGCAGAGTGGAAAGAATTAGGCTGGAGAGGGACTGGGAGTTAGATTATGAAGGATTTTGTAGGCTGTGGGGTCACTGGAACATTTTGGGCACAGGAACAACATGCACATAACTCTAGAGTGAGGAGGTGTGACATTCTGGAGCACAGGACATGGGGTCTGCCTGCTTTCACGTCAAACCAACCTTTGTTCTCTGGGACCTGGACTCCTGCTTCATCTCAGCTCATCATTTCTTACGCTTCCAAGAATTTAGACCTTCTGTCTCCCCTTCTTAGTATCATGTCTCTTCCAATATCTTCTCTGAATTCACTGCCTCTTTTATTTCTGTTAACTCAACCTAATGCATTTCCCAAATCCAATACATTAAGATGGGAAATCTAATCAAACCAGCAAACATGTAGCATTCACTGCACATACATTTATTGTACATTTTTGCTGTGTGCAAGGCTCTGAACAAAGAGCAGAGAGGCTCAAATGTGAATTGAAATGGATCTGGCAGTTAAGGAACTGACAGCTTGATATGGAGTTTCCCAATTGTTTCAAGTATACAGACCTCTAGCACCATAAAAATGTTCAACCTCCTGTCTAAAAATCCTTTAGTATATCCAATAGTCATTCACTGAGAAACTACACAATGACAAGAAGCTATTATACTGTCATAACAGTTTTAATTGTTTGTTTTTTAGAGAGAGAGGGATAGAGAGATAGAAACATCGATGAGAGAGAAACATCATCAATCAGCTGCCTCCTGCATGCCCCCTCCTGAGGATCAAGCCCATGTGCCCTGACCGGGAATTGAATGGACAATTATAAATAATAATAACAAATTATTACAAATAATAATAAATGCATATCTGAAACACATCATTGCTGAAGCACATTACCTCTTCAGTACGATGTGAGAAGCAAAAGTCTTGCCAACCATTTATAATCATTCCACCTCCATATTGCACCCCTGGATGTGAGGAGAAGCACAGACCTGGAATAGAACCCAACTGATCTTGACTCCTCGACTCTGACCATAGGGACAGACTCAATGTATAGAAATATATTTATCACTTCTGTTACAAAAGCTCAGACTTTAAAGATGCCCCAACATACATGCAAAGTACCCATAGGAGTATGTATGAAAGTGGCTTATGGGTGGCTGGGCTCTTGAATTAATTCAAAAATGTAGGGGCAGGGCCAGCCACAGAGATCAGGGCAAAATGAAAATGCAAGACCCCTTGCTTAAAATGTTATTAAGAATTTAAAGATGGTAACAGCAGAAAATTAAACCAAGTATGGAGAACTTTTGGCCATGAGACCTTATTCAACCTGTGAAATAGCACTGAATGGGGACCTGGTATAGCCCAGGATGTCTCCTGCAGACAGGGGACTTCTATGCTAGCTGAACACAACCTACTGCATTCAGCAACAGCAAATATAACAGTGGCATCTACCACATGCCAGGCATTCCTCTAAGAGTTTTGTGTGTAATGTCACATTTAACTAATGAAAGAGTTATCATTGTTATCCCCATTTTTTGTTAAGGAAACCAAGGCCCAGATAGGTCTAGTAACTTGCCAAAGCTGTGCAGCTAGTAAGAGGGACAGGCAGGATTCAGGCCCATGTAGTCTGACTTCAGAATGTAGGTCCTTAACTCCTTATGTGGACCTGTTTCCTAATGCTGTTTAGCTTGTTTTGAAGATTAAATTAGAAAATGTAGGCAAAATGCTTGTTAATTTTAGTGTAATGCATATTGAGTTCCTCCTCTGCATATTATTTTAACATTGCAGAAGCTAAGAAACAGAGACAAGTAACTGTTTAAAGATGCACAGAAAGTGAGAGATTGAGCAAGAATTTCAACTGACAGAGTGAGTAGAAGGTAAGAAACCAAAAAATTATATATACAATATATAAAGTATTGTGTATATTATATATGTCATATATAACTTAGTTATGTCTTTATAAGAATATTTTGTGGTTCCTTGTAGGAGGGTTATTAAGGCATTATCTTTAAAACACTTATCATAGAAAAGGAATGCAAGATTGTAGTTAGAATCAGAAGACAAAATACAAGTAGGCTCTTACATATGTTGTTTCCACTTTTATGGAAATCAGGAGCCATTGCTTTTTCTGAGTCTGTAATTCATAGCTCATTTTTTATAATCTTGAAATTGATTCTCCAGTAGGATGTAGATAAGGAAGCCTCTGTGTCTTTCCCAGTGTCCATCCATTTTCATATTAATTAAAAAAATGTTGTAAGGGTAATCATTAATCTTCCTTGGCCACTAACCACCCTCTCCCATATGTGTTGTACAAAGTCCCATGACATGCCAATGTTACCTTGCAAAGGCAAACGGGCCAAGAGGGTTTGTGTGCAAAGAATCAAGGTTATATCCTTGTGAACAACAAAAACTCTTCTTGTCTCTTGCCATGAAGTGTGAGTTACTTAATTTACCAAGACACAGGCTGGAAAACAAACCCCCAATGGATGTTTTCGCTTTTATTGCCCATTAGAGACCTTCGATGAGCTGTTGAACATTAACTGTTAGAGGTAATGGAATTACCTTCTAATACCAGGAAGTGATACTACCCTATGCTGTATGCTACTTTTAGCTTTCTCCCCAAACCCACAGGAATGTTTGTGTTTGTTCAGCAAATAGTGATTGAGAGCCTCTATGCTCTCTGGGAGAAATAGAGAAATCAAACCTTAATTTTCTTTGGAGTCTAGTGATGGACAAAAGGTGCGTACCCTCAGGTACCTGATGAATACACCAGAGGTAAGACAGTGCCATGCCATCAAGAGAAGAGAGATATCCCTTTTACCAGAAGTTTTAAAATGTAAGAAATTCATGAGCTGATCCATGTAGCAGCTAGAAAACCCAATGCCTTACATGTCCTCTGCACGTTTCTTAATTTCCCCAGATCTTTCTCAGTCAATTTGATGCTTATCTAAACACTCATCAAGCTTATCAAGAATCACTCATAATACAAAGCCATTTTACCTAACTACTTAGCTTATAGGAAGAGAGGAAAAATCAAAAGTCATAGAGAGATTTAGCAGTTTCAAATGCCAGGTCTCAGGCCCTCTAACATTTAAACTCTCATGGTGACTGTGGTAGCTTACCTCCAATGTGGCAGCCATCAGTGACTTTCCTCCATGTGGCTTGTACAATTCCCCCATTGAGAGACTGAGTCTGTAATTCATACCTTCTTTTTTATAACACTGCTCTATTCACCACTGAATCTATGCTTTAGTAAATGGAACAGTAAAATGTGGCCAAAGTGGTGTTCTGGGACTTTCCAGGCTGGTTTAAAAGAAGATGCTGGTTTGCATCTCCTCCCTGGGTCTCCTGCAACAATCTGGGAGCATGAAGCTACCATGTCAGAAGTTCAACTACCCTGCAACTGCCATTCTGGAAAAGCCAATTCTGGGCACTTTGATGACTGTTTCAGCTGAGCCCAGCCTTTTAGGCAGCTCAGCCAAGGGACCAGACATGGGAATTCTATCTTGTTACTTCCAGCCCAGCCCAAATGCCAGTTGAGTAGGTCTGAATGACCTTAGTCAACACTGCATGGAGTAGAAGATGTGCCCAGGAAACCTCATTGGAATCCAGAATTGACAAAATAGTAAATATAAGGCAATAATTGTTTTAAATCACTAAATTTTATAGTAAATGAGCACAAAACAGTAAGACGTGGAACAGTGATCAATAAGATCTCTTAGAAAAATTTTAATTTCACTTTAGTTTTATAAAAACATATATATATATATATATATATATATATATATATATATATATATATATATAATGTAACATGAATTGATCCCTGTATTTCACAAATGAGAAAACTGAAGTCTGAATAGTCAAATAGCCACCCAGGGTTTCTCTTTCATGCATTAGCTTCCATTACTTTCTTTCATTAATCTTGGCTGTTCTCAGAGTAAATTAGAACAGTTATTAATTTTAGTCTTGAACCCATCAATAATGTGAACAGATTTGAAATATCTGGCTAGGAAAAGCAAACGTGGAAGAGTAGAGAAGCTCCGTCTAATTTATCTTGTAGCCCCAGTGCCTGCTGTAGTACTCCACATAAGTTTTTAGTGAATTGTTGTTGAATAAAAGAATGGATGAATGAATGAATGAACAAACTATCTTCTCCTTGTGTAAATGGAGAATTCTGCAACAAGGCAGCTCAATGTGTGTCTCACTTAATCTGCTTTATTTTTCATAATGAATTCATCTGACCCATAGTATTTTGATGAGTGAACCCCAGAGTGCCAACTAGAAAACCGCTATTTGTGTCAGAATCTATGACTCCATGGCATGCCTTTCTGGAGGCTGGAGGGCTTGTCCCAGCCAGGATTCCAGCTCCTACAGAGAAAACAGCTTTTCTTGGAGGCTACATCTCTCCATATTATGTGCCCCATTTGCTTTCAATGTGCCCTCTTGTTTGGAAGCCCTGCTGGCCAGCTAATAATTCTGACATCAATGACTCACTCTTTTTCTGTGAGTGAATCCATTCTTCATGACTATTTTGTACCACCATGGAATCCAGGGACTTGGACTGAAGAACTGAAGGTGACCCAGTGAGTGATGGGGTTCTACCTGGTGACTCTGTAAGTGTGTAGTGTTAGTTGGTGTCATGTTTGTGTGGTGACTCAACACAGAAGCTTGGAAATAACAAGGTTCTGCTTGTACAGAACTTAGGTTCCTGGTAGAGTAACAGACTAATTTTAGATTTTGTTTCTCTAAGACAATCAATCTTTTGGAGGCTGAACATCGCATATTTTAAAAAGCACAAAATTAACTGGTCACTAAGCTAGGAAAACCCCTTCCCCAAGTCACCCTCAGAGACAAGAGAGCTCAAAGCTGATGTTCATTCTGCCACAAATCATACCACAGTGAAACCTCAGAAACAGCAGTGCCCACAGCCTAGGGCAGGAAGTAGGATTTAGGAATTGGGAAGGGGACAGCTCTTTGGCTAGATTTCACTGATTGGGATATCCTTCTTCAAAAAGAGACCCTTGACCTTATGACCTTTGGCACCCTGGGAGCACTGAGTCAGCAGCTCTTGTATCTCCTGAGCTTTTCCCAAGGAAACAGAGTTCTGAGGGCCCCCCTGTGAATAAACAATGTGCTCTTATTCAAGAGTAATGGGATTGCCTCTTCTCAGGGAAATGGTCCAAGGCCCTTGTCTTTCAGGGAAATTAATGAATCACAGACAAACCACAAAAATCAGTGGCTAAAATAGCCTGAAAAATTTTTTCAATAAATAAGTCCATTAAATGGGCATTGGAGTTTTTTTTGGAGTCCAGCTCCCATCCTTGCTGCCTGGCCACTGTCAGTGGGAGGCCATGAGGAGTGCCAGACTCTGAGATGATGCAGCTCACCAGCTGGGGCAGGGCCATGGCCAGCTGTGGCCCTCTCCCCCAGTGCCAACCAGTGAAGACCACTCTTTTCATGCTTTAAGCAAGTATTAACTAAAATCAGGAGATATATTTTGCATAAAGAATAAGTGTGACTCCCCCTCTCATGGAACTTACAGTCATGTGGAAGAAAGAAATGCTAACCATATAATCTGATGAACAATATAAAATTGTAATTGGTATTAGAAAGATATTCATTACTCATCCATAGGAAGGGAATTGACCCCGGTAGGAAAGTCAGGTGAGTCTGCTTGGAGTAAGAGAAATTTAACCTGAGCTTTCAGAAAATCTGAACAGCAGTTAACTAGATGATAAGTGGAGGCAGTGGTGTCCAGCCAGGATAAGCAATATATGCAAAGGCCCTGTGACAGACAGAACATGGTGACTTCAAGCAATGAAAGATGGCTAGAGAGGGTGGGGTAGAGAGGCAGGCAGGGAGATGAAGATGTAGAACCCTGTAAAGCACATTAACAACTCTGTCTTCATGATTTAAAGCTGGGGAGAGGAGTGTATGTGACATAATCAGATTGCAGTTTGAAAAGACCAGGTGACTTGCTCATTGGTATCAGCGGCGACCAGTGAAGTAGTTAGTGTCGGCTGACCATGAGGAAGTTGAGCCCCATGCTCTGACCACAGGCATCATTTCCTGGACACACTGAACCTTGTTAGAACTCAGTACCCACTGTGCCTCCCCTACCTTCCATCACCTCCTGACCCTTCTCTCACTTCTTCCTTTCCACACTCTACCACCTGAGCAAATGTGCTGATCAGCCAACTTTCTTTTCACCCCAACCTTTTCCCCAAAGTTGCCTTCCAGTTCCTCGCCTTTCAGTGAAATCTTCTGTCCTTTGAGGACACAGCTTCCAGTGTGGCCATTTCAAGCTGGTGTTCTTTTATTTCTTCCAGCCACATGTATCTCAAGTTCAGGAAGTGGGGTGGAAATCTTCCTTCTGCACAAACACTGTTTCCACGTGCTTGCTCCCCATTCCTTCTGTCCAATCCCTGATCCTGTAAAATATCAATCATCTTGCTTTAAGACTCTCCTCCTTCCTGTTGAGTCATCTACCATCCTTTAGGTCATTCCTTCTCCCTTACTGAGGTTTATTTCTTCTCACTCTTCCTCTTATCTCTAATATCCTCTTGGGAGATCCACCCGACATACTTGTCCTCATCTACAACAGTGATCTTTTTCACTTCTCTCTCTCAGCCACTAGTATGATTTGTATCCTTATATTCAACTGTCTACTCTATATGCTGTGAGCTGGTTCATCAGGATATCCTGATCCACATTTCAAAACTGATCCTATCATCTTCCCATAAACCTGCTCCTGCTACAGTGGTTCTTAGTAAATGACACTTCTGATCAGTCCTTACAATTACTCTAGGCAAAGCTGTACCACCATGGGGATGCTATCAGCAATGAACACATCACAGCTTCTCTCATCCTGTACATCCAAGCAGTCACCAAGTCCTGTTTATTTGATTCTTAAATACGACACAAGTCTATCCTCTTCTCCCCAACTCTGCTGCCACCAGCCTAGTCCAAACCACTATCATGATGTGACCCATTGAACGGCAGCCAGAGCTCCTTTAAAGTATACCTATATTTTTTATTGATTTCAGAGAGGAAGGGAGAGGGAGAGAAAGAAACATCAATGAGAGAGAATCACTGATAGGCTGCCTCCAACATGCCCCCTACTGGGGACTGAGCCCGAAACCTGAGCATGTGCCCTGATTGGGAATCGAACTGTGACCTCCTGGTTCATAGGTCAATGCTCAACCACTGAGCCATGCTGGTCGGGCCCAGAGTTTGTTTTTAAAAACTTTTTTCAGTTATAGTTTACATTTAATATTATTTTGTATTAGTTTCAGTTGTACAACATAGTGGTTCTACAATCATATACTTAACGAAGTGTTCACCCCTATATTTCCAGTACCCACCTAGCACCATACAGAGGTATTGCAATATTATTGATTATATTTCTTATGCTATACTTTACAAAATAGTCATGGGATGTAGAGTACAGAGCTCCTTTTAAAGGCACATAATGTGTGATAAGATCTTTTCCACAGTGTGGTGGGGCACAAGATGTGACAATGTCTCTGACTATCCTTTGGGGAGAGGAGACATTTGGAGTGTAAACTTATGGTTCTTCTAGCCAGATATTGTCCATACTTGGACACTTTGCCCATTATATAGCCCATGACAAAGGTGTCTCTTGTACTTGCCAATGACTATTCCCTTCTTTATTCTGGATATCCCTTGGCTTCTAAATTGGATGCAAACACATAAACAGGAACCCTGGAAAAGCCAAAGGCATTCTTCATATGAGGACTTTGATAATAAATCTAAATATATTTGAGACTGGAGAAGGATGTAATGCTGAGCATCCTGACTTATGAGGATCCTCACCACCATTGTCTAATCAAAGAGCAAGGTCATGTCCTGCCCAGACCTTCAGGTGTTGCCCCATACATGTTCTAAATGTTCTTGTTCCCTCTTCATCTGTCTCTCTGCTTTTACCCTTCTCTCTGCTTGAAATCTCCACCTCCTCACTTTCCTGGGTACACAGCCCTTCCTCAGAAGTCAGCATGTAGCACATCCCTCCTTGAGTTGGCTTTTGAAGATTTCCAGGGTCTGTAGTGAGTAAATACCATTGTCTGCTCTGCTCTTGTGTAGAGGGAAAGATCAGCTACAGATCCTCAGAACTGGGGAGGAAGAACATCTGGATTGCATCTTGTAGATTTCCCCATGAGTCTATAAAGCAAACAAACCAAAAATAAGCAAAAAAATTTTTTTAATTTTTTTCCAAAGAAGATTAATGTTTTTTCCCAAAATCTTATCGACTCTTTCATTTTTATGTTTCTCCACTGCAATCAAATTTGAGCTTATTTTGCTATAAGAGTTTGCCCTCATCCTGATCCTGGGCTACAAGACAAAGCTTCTTCCCTTACCTGGGTGGGCTCATCCCCCTGAGTCATCCTGCAGGCAGAGGGCAGGCTCTCCACATGACCATATCTCTCTCCTGCTGTCACACTGTCACTATTTTCTTTTATGAGCCCCAAGTCTTTTCTCATAGGCATATCCTTCTTCCTGAGGAAATCTGCCCTTTCTTCAAGCCTTTGTCTAAAATCTCTACATGAGACATCTTCCCTATCTCCCCAGGGTTCCCTTATTGACCATGTTCACAACAGTCTGTGAGGTATTCTTCTCTTCTTTTAATTGATTTCAGAGAAGAAATGAAAGGGAGAGAGAGAAAAAAAATCAATGATGAAAGAGAATTATTGATCGGCTGCCTCCTGCATGCCCCCGACTGGGGAGTGAGTCCAAAACCCAGGCATGTGCTTTGACTGGGAATCAAACCATGACCTTTTGGTTCATAGGTCAACGCTCAACCACTGAGCCATGCTAGCTGGGCTTTAAGATATTCTTCTTTATAGCACAAATGAAAACTCTAAGGAAACAATTATTGAGTATAAACCCCTTGAAGGCAGAGTCTCTGCCTTCCTCTGTGCCATGTTCCTATATTAGCACATAATAATCTTGGTTAGCTATTGAATGCTTATTAGGTACCAGGCATTCAATACAAATGAGCTCCTTTATTCCTCACAACATTCCTATAAGGTAAGAGAGGAAGAAAAGTGAAATACAGACAAAGTAACTTGCCCAAGATTGCACAGCCACTAGGGCAGAGCCAGGATTTGAACTTAGGAAGTCTGGTCAAAAAGATATAGATTATATAATGAAATACACATGTATATCACTTTTAAAACTTTGGTTTTGTAATGTCAAAATGAAATTGACATTAAGAAGAACTGAGAGTTAAGAAGTCCAATTAAAACATTTTATAATAGACTAGTGGCCCAGTGCACGAATTCGTGCACATTGAAAGGAAATTAATTAGAAGAAATATTTTAGTATCGCTATTTGCCCTTTCTCTATAATAGAAGTGTCAACCAAATTCATGATCAACAACAACAGATCGAAACACACGCGTGCGATTGGCACCAGCAAGAACTTTATATGTATCACGCATGCACGAGTCAACTTAGCCTTTTATATATGTAGAATAAACTTGATTAATTAGATCTGCTTTCTGATTTAGCTAAACTTTTTCCAGTCTAGTGAAGCACCCCAACTTCTCTTTCAGGTAATTGTCAGCAACACAGCAGTAAATATCAACATGAAGCAGATTATTATTGCAGATCATGCAGGGAAAACAAAGGGTAAAATATTTAACTGCAGCAGTGTTTGACTATATTCTGCACAGTGAGAAAACCTGAAGTCATTTTCAAGGTCCACCATTTCTTATTTTTCAGTTGGGTCAGGTTTCAAAACTTTCTAAATCTCCATTTTCCAGCTAATGAAAAGAAAATAGGATTCCACGAGTCTCCTACCTACCTACTTCAGGACTTCTGTGAGGATCAAATGAGATGAGGCATGGGAAAATGCTTCACAGACATTTGGTTAAAGTGTAAAATGTTTGCACTTGGCTATAAAGCAAGTCAAATTCCTGGGCTGAAGAAACTGCAAGGAGGCTAGTTGCTAGGGAAAGGAAGCCAGGCGTTGCTATGTGATATCATTACCCGGCACCCACAGCTACCGTTCCTGGGCTGGGCCAGGCTGTGGGCCACATTTTGCGCCATGGGGTCTTGGCAGCATTGGCTATGATTTGGTGGGGTGTCGCTTCAGGGTGGTGGCAGGGCCTGTGTCCCACTTGGGGGAAGCCGAGTGTTGCTTTGTGGGCACCAGGTCTGCAGTGCTGTTTCTCTGTAAATGGTGAATGTGCGTCATGCCAGCTCTTGTGTTGAGCGTCTGCCCCCTGGTGATCAGTGCACATCAGAGCGACCGGATAGACGGTCGGACACTTAGCATATTAGCCAATATATATATATAGTTAAACTTGAAAATGTTCCCATCTCTGTCTGATTTCTAGATAAATTACAGTATTCTGAAAACCAGTCTTCTCTTAAAATGTGGCTCTCTCTCATTTTTATTTTAATTTACTGATGTGACCCATTGCTTTGGAAACAAGCTAACTTATCTCCATATGGGACAAAGATGGGCTTTTCTTAGTGGTGAAATGGGCAATATTTTTAAACTCTTAATTGAAATCAACATCTTATAGATCAGAGATGCTCCAGAAAACACATGTGTGTGTGTGATTTCCCAAGATGAGAGGGTGATATGAATCAGTATACTGCCTACCAGTGACCTTAGTTCAGTCACTGGCCTCCAGGACACCCATGGTCTGGTTTTTCAGTCTCCACCAGCCTCAGAGTGGACAGTGGGAACTCAGCCAGTTATTTTCACAATAAAGAAGAGATAGTTGAACTCACTGTCATAGAAATAGATGATAAGAATGTGATGGGCCAGATTGCCAGGGGGATTCCATGTCTGCCATTTCACAAGGGGCTCTGGGTTTGTAGCCCTTTTAGACTAAGAAATGCATTTAAATCATAAACATATATAATTGATCATAGAAGTTCAATCCCACTCCACCACTCCCTTTGCTTCTTTCATTCAGTGCAATAAGCCAAAAGTGAGTATTAAATTCATCCCCAGTGAATTTAAATCTCGCAGGGAAATTCAGAACATCTTTTGATGTCAAGAGAACATTGTTCCAAACGATTTTGTAAGAAGGCAGTCCTGGTGTGTTGTGCAGATGACAACTCAGCGGAGGAGCTTGGTGAGATGTGGAAGGCAGCCCTTTCTTAAAGTAAAATGACACATATTAAAGGAGAAACAGGAAAGTTGGTGCTTTGAAGCAAAGACACACCATGTTCTCCGTGCAGACCAGGAAAATGAATGAGGCAGATCAAGGGCCAGGGTACTGAGGAGACATTCTTTTAGGAGCAAGACTTTTGGAGAGAGAGGGCTCCCATGCACCTCTTAGCACTAGAAAAAGAAGTAGAAAAAAGTCTATTTTGGAAAATGAAGCAATTAGCTGCACCCCAGCTGCCTCAAAAGTATTTTAGGGTCAATAATCCAGTGTTTTGGGGCTTGTGTCACAGTTTCTCTTCCTCATACCTCCTTTTCTTACCACTCTGGTACACTCTGATCATGTATGTGCAAGCTAAATCATTAGAATGGGTGTAAGCATCAAAGAATCCATTTTTACTAGTACATTAATAATCCATATGTCAGTCCCATTGTATGAAATTTATGAAAGCATTCAATGTCTTTTGAGGTGCAGCCTCAGAATTTCTGGGGTGGGGGAGCTTGTTTTGAATACACAGATTAATCGAAGCCACCTGAAATTTACTGGGTTAGAATCTTTAGGGGTGCTGCCCAGGAATCTGCATTTTAACAATTTCAAGACGACACTTATGCATACCTCCTTTTGAGATCAGAAAGTGAGGATAGGTACCCTCTCAGTTGACAAGATTAGTACTTTGGTTCTAGATAATTTAAACCATAGACTACACGCCCATTATTCATGGAAATCATCCTCAGATCAGGTTGGCATTGCCTCCATTGGTTTCCATTTGCTGAGTATGGAATGCAGTTCATAGCCAAGTACCCTTGACCTCTTTAACATTCTACCCCAAACAATGGAGGTTCTCAATTATATGCCCAATGGGCTGAAATGCAGTGTACACAATGTATTTTACATTATGTCTGAATCCCATCAACTGTGAATATAAGATCATAGCAATCGCCCTACATCTTGAATCTCATTATAATTCTTTAGTAGGTTCATTATAATAAGATCATTCTGTTAACCTTAAAAATCATGAAATTTAAAAATTCTTCTCCTTTTTAATCTTTCCTCAGCATGTTTGATATACTTGGGGATTGCGACATATGACCTGAATAAAAGATGAGGTCAAAATAAATCTAAACCCCAACATAGATGGCCATGGGTTTCAAAGAAATGAATTTAGATGAAAAGCAGCAATCTGGGCATTTTTACCATTTATCACAGATATGGATTTGGTCTTTCTTTTTTAAAAATTCTCTTTCACTTTTAGCTCTCTGTGGCTTTCTTCCTTGGCTGAGCAAATTTACTTTCTCACATTTTTGTATGAGATGTGTACAAGTTTCCTTTCTTTGAACAATCAAAGCAATGAGGCAACCTCTCGGGTGGAAATTCACTTTGGTTTCCAGGAAGACATTGCTAATTAGCTTGCAAAGGTCACTTAGAGAAAAACCAGGTGTTTGGTGTTTGAGTTCGTATCTGGTTTCTTTGATTAAGGCAGGCAATATTTGAACTGATGTTGTCATACAGTTTAGAATTTATCTGTTAGACTCTGTCTATTACAACATATTGCAGATGTACTGTAGGAAATGACTAATAATGATGGCAGTTGCAGATTAAGGAATCCAAATACCTACTGCAATAGATTCTGATACAAGGAGACAAGAATGTCACCCCATAGAACCAAGCCTTCAGGGCCCATCTTGGCACAGGTAAACAGATAACATGATAACATCTTTAGAGAAGTCTCTCAAAGAAACACCAGAGAAAACACCACTCACTACACATGTCAGAACTTCTTAAAATCATCTTCAAATTTCTCTCACATCAGAGCAGTTGCCCCAGACTTCCTCTTCCCTCTCTCAAAATGCCCCAAACCCAGCTCCCCAAATCCCAAGTCATGTTGCCTTCTGTATCTTACCCTTCTCATCATTCCAGGTAACTTCTTGCATCTTGCAAATAACTCTGCTTCATTTTGGATGGAGCCCAAGGCAGGAGCATGATTATGGAACTTTCATAGAATTCAGTATGTAATTTGTACTTAGGTTCAAATGCAATGTTGAATTTCAGGAATGCAATTAGAATTTTTGAATGTAATGGGTTATTGTGAAAAATAAGTCCTCACTTATGAAAGCCTAGCCTCTTGCATTGAGATCAAAGGATTCCTGCTTTTCCCTTGCAGAGGCCAATGAAGGAGCTAGGGTGACCAACTGTAACAGGTACTGTCCTGGTTTTAGCGCCAAAGCCAAGAACCCCTCATTCCCAGCAAACTGGAATAGTTGGTCAACCTGGAGGGAGCCCTGTAGGCCTTTCTCTGAGGCAGTCTGATGTAATGAGACCTCAAACAATAATCCAAAGATGAAATAAGTGCCTCCTCTTTCATTGGACAAGGCAAATCATTGTTGCTAGGGACCCATGGGTTGTTCAGATAATTTCTTCTCTTTGTCCCACCCCCATCTCCTCACATCAGCATTCAGTGTAGCAGGCCTTGGGTAAATGGCTAAGCCAGGGACTGTTGCTTCCTCCCAAAAAGGCCTAAGGAAACTGAGGGAACATTAAAGATTTGTATTGCTTTACTTCAATCTGCCAAGTCTTACCCTTATTTTCAACAACTTAGCCTTATTTTCAGGACTAGAAAATTAATTATTAATGGGATTAAAACTGCCGTCACTACATGGTTACTTCCCTACATGGATAAAGCTAATAATTTTAGCCTGAAATAATCAATTTTAGTCCTAAATTAATTTGTTTCCATCCTTATACGAAGATACCAACACATAAATATTGTTTTGTCTTTTTTTCCCTAATTCTAATGACATTATAATAAGAGCTGTTTGGCTCAGTGGATAGAGCATCAACCTAGGGACTAAAGCATCCTGAGTTCAAGTCCATTCAAGGGCACATGCCCAGGTTTCAGGCTTGATGCCCAGTAGAGGGTGTGCAGGAGGCAGCCGATCAATGATTCTCTTTCATCACTGATGTTTTTATCTCTCCCTATCTCTCTAAAATCAATAAAAATATATATATGTATTTAAAAAAAAGAAAATTACATTTCATAGAAAGCCATCCATGCCTTGCCCTTTCAAAATTCAAACTGAGATTATTTTTGGATGGCAGACTAATTTCTATTTCATCTTGCTCATGGTGCGGGGTTGATGTGCTTAAGGGATGGTCTAACTTGGCTTCTACATGCTCCCTCCCCAGTCCCCACTTCAGGGGCTCATTTTGATGGCTGTCTCTCCCCCCTGAGTACATGCCCTTAGGGAGTTTCCCTCAGTGGTAACTTGTATTGTTAATTGTGGGCTGAGGTCATTTGTCCATTTGGTGGCCAGAAGGTTCCTGACTTAAGGAAGACTGTGCAAAGAAGAGAAGCTGAAGTCTTACAAAAGCAAACCTTGTTGCTATTACAAATGCATTTTTTAGTTTCAAAAGACAGAAAGCATATGAGGATAAGTTAACAAGGGTCATCAATTTAAACCACATCTTTAATAGTTTATTTTAAAAAAGAAAGTACAAAAAAGAAAGTACAATGGATGTCATTATGTTTCTTAATAATGACTTTGGTACCTTGCTCTACTTTTGCATAACACATTTGACATACAGTATGAACTAAATGAATCAGGATTTAGCTGGAACCAGAATATAGAGGTCATGAGATCATTGTTCTATATTTGACTCATTAGTAAAGCTTCATTGTAACCATAACCAACCTAAGCCCTCAGAATAAGTGACCCAAAGATCACATGGCAATAGAAAAATACTTCCTAGGATTAAAAATAGTCTCTGTCACCCTAAAAAGCCTCAGTAGGACAGCCTATGTTCCTTTTCAGACTTTATGAAAAACTAGCCATCAATTAGGCCTCTTGGTCTCTTTGGTAATCAGCCCAGGGGGTTTGGGAATGTCACTGTACCCCCTGTAAAATGGGCTTCACCTTCCTTGCAAAGTCAAGCAAAGTCAAGCTGTCTGGGGGCACCTGTCTCTTCTGGATCTTTCCTTTGCCCCTTGGCATCAGACAAGACTCTTCAGGTCTGACTCCCACCCAGTTCATACTGGCTGAAGCAAAATGAATTTGTCATAAGTGTGGGAGAGGAAGAAACTTCCGCCTACTTTTCTACATTCTTTCATCTGGTCTAATCATAAAATAGATGTAAGACAGATTAACAAGAGAAAATAACCAACTTTAATTGCATCTGTTTATATGGGAACACCACATATATGAGAGGTACAGAGACAGAAAAGGAAGATGAAGTACGTTTGGCATTCTGAGCCAAGGATGAGGTAAGACATTGGGGCTTCGGATGAGAGGAAGGTCATTGGAGGACAATAAGAAGAGCAGATATTCAGTAATTAGATGTTTTCTCTGCCCAACAGATAGGACATAAAAAGTTATTGCTGGTGATAGCTCTTATTATGGACACGGCCCCCAATTTAAATTCTTTAAGAGACAGGTAAAAATTTCTTGTGAACCTGCAGGATCTCAATTGTATTCAGCTCAAAATAATTCATGTGTCTAAGTGGCACATCTTATTATGTAGCTTGGCTGAGATCATATAATTGGTGAATAGCAGATGCAGGGTTTGATCCCAGACTGGCAGACCCCATAATACCTACCAAAGTCTTTCTTCTCCCCTTTTTTTTCCTTTGCTTTTTCTCCCTCCTGTGTAGGATGACTGACAGATAGAAGGGCTTGGTGAGGATCTGACCATGAGGTAAAGGAATTCTCTGAAACCCTTTTTGCTCTGACTACAAGCCCAAAACACTTCCTCTGATCTTTCTCAACTTTGTCTAGGAGTTTCTATTGCTATTTCTATGCTACTCAACTGCTGGCTCCTAACTGGAACCAAGAGCTAGATTAAGATATCCTAACTTGGACAGAAGGCACTGTGTATCATTCTTTTTAAAAAATCTGTAATAATAAAAGCATAATATGCTAATTAGACCAGACATCCTTCTGGATGACCTTCTGGATGAAGCTGCAGGGGCGGTGGCCAAGGTAGAAGTGGCCGCTGTGGCAGGCAGGGGCTGAGGCAGAGGTGGTGGGAGCCGAGCCCCTTGCATGAATTTCATGCATCAGGCCTTTAGTATATATATAGAAGGCTAAGTAACCAACCTTATATCCGTCCAACTGTCCGACTGGCCAGTAGGCACATATGACATGCACTGGGAATTTAAAAATAAACGTTGACTCACACATGTGCAATACATATAAAGCTCTCACTGGTGCCAATCACACACATGTGTTTCGATTTGTTATTATCAATTGTAAATTTGGTTGTTTTGTTGACATTCTGAAGCTGAAAGAAAGTGGCAGCAGTGACAGAATATGTCTGAAGACGAATTATTGGCACAACGTACCATTTGAGTGATGATTCTATTGATTCAACAAATGATGCTGAACAGGAAAATTTTCCCATCGAATTTCTTAATATTATTACTCCTTCAGGAATGCCATGTCATAAATTAAAATTGAAAGTAGGTACAATCATCATGCTACTGAGAAATCTTAATAGTAAATGGGGTCTTTGTAATGGTACTAGATCAAAAAATTGCAACCTAACATAATCGAAGCTGAAGTATTAATAGAATCTGTGGAAGGAGAGATTGTTCTGATTCTAAGAATTGATTTGTCTCCATCTGACACTGGCCTCCCATTTAAATTAATTCAAAGACAGTTTCCTGTGATGCCAGCATTTACAATGACTATTAATAAATCACAAAGACAAACTCTAGACAGAGTAGGAATTTTCCTACCTGAACCCGTTTTCAGATATGGTCAGTTATATGTTGCTTTCTCTCAAGTTCAAAGAGCATGTGACATTAAAGTTAAAGTTGTAAATACTTCATCACGAGGGAAATTAGTCAAGCACTCTGAAGGTGTTTTTACTCTTAATGTGGTATACAGGGAGATATTAGAATAGGTTTAATCAATTTATCAGTCATTGTTTTTATCAGTGTTGTTTTTATATCATGTCTTTGTTGTTATATCATGTTGTTATTGTTTATTTATTAATCAATTTATATGTTATTTTCATATACATTTTACTAATTTTCTTTCATCTCTGACACTTCTATTGTAGAGAAAGGGTGGATAATGATATTAAAATATTTCTTCTAATTAATTTCCTTTCAATGTGCATGAATTCATGCACTGGGCCACTAATATATATATAGACTTCAGATGAGGAAGGGAGAAGGAGAGAGATATAGAAACATCAATGATGAAAGAAAATTATTGATCGGCTGCCTCCTCCATGCCCCCTACTGGGGATTGTGCCCACAACCCAGTCATGTACCTGACCAGGAATCAAATCAGTGATCTCCTGGTTCATGGGTCGATGCTCAACCACTGAACCACATCGGCTTGGCTGTATCATTCTTTACTAAGGCAGAAAAGAATTCCCTACAGAACACCAGAGAACAATTTGACACAAAAACGTGGGGAAGGGGATAAAAAAGGAAAAAGCAATAATAGACAAAAATCTGTTCAAAATTATGCATCACTCATGTTTTAACCAATTATGTCACACCTCAGGGCTAAGTGTCCACTAAAATATAATGTAATGCTTGATTATAAATTGTCTTCTCTCTTTCTCTCTTTATTTCACATCTATGAAAGTCTTCAAGACCCAATCCAAATACCACCCCCTCTCTGTGGTTGCCCCTCACTGCTTCCCCCTATGGCAGTTCACTGAGTATGCCCTTCTCTGTGTCCACAAACTCTGGTACATATTGATCCCATTGTTCCATCGCCACATGTTCTCATATGCCTTTCTCTCATGAACAATGGGGATTTTCTTAAGAATAATAATTGTGCATGGAGGGACCTGGAGAGTATTATGCTAAGTGAGATAAGCCAGTCAGAGAAAGTCAAGTATCACATGATCTCACTCATATGTGGAATCTAATGAACAAAAGAAACTGTTAAACAAAATAGATCAGAGACACAGAGGCATGGGACAGACTGTAGAATCTCAGAGGGAAGGTGGGGGTGGGTGGGAAGAGATCAACCAAATAACTTGTATGCACATATGCATAACCCATGGACACAGGTAATAGAGAGGGAAAGGCCTGGGGTGGGGGTGGGGGAGATATACAGTGGGGATGGGCTAGAAAGTGTCAATGGGAGAAAATAGGGGACATATGTAATACTTTCAACAATAAAGAGTAAAAAAATAATAATAACTGGGCAGGTGACTCAGTTGGTTGGAGCACATCGTCCCATACACCAAAAGGTTGTGGGTTTGATTCCTGATCAGAGCACATACTTAGGGGACAGTTTCAATCCCCAGGTGGGACAGATATAAGAGGCAACTGATCAATGTTTCTCTCGCATATCAATATTTCTCTGTCTCTTCAGATGTCTCTGAAAAATTAATAAAAGCATAATCTTGGGTGAGGATTTTAAAAAAGGATAATAACTGTGGCTTGTGAACATATATTTTTCCATTCTCCTTAAAGTGCCTGGAACAGAGTAGTTCAATTAATTAACTAATCCCACTGGTCTTTCTTCAGTGCTTTTAGGACATCCTGCATTTTCCTGAGTTAAGTCTTATGGTCTAATTCTACCTGGTTGAGTGAACATGTTGAACTTGGTGGGGAGCTTTCTGTTAAAAGCAGCTCTACTCTACCCCTCCCTTGCCTCTTCAACCCCACTGCTCAGAGCCATTCTGAACAACACCACAATGAAATTCCAGGAAAATCTTGTCATCTTTCTGTTCCCTCTCAAGTAATAGATGAATCATCTCTTTCAGAGGCAGGAGTTATAGAGCTGGTATTGCTAGAGCCAGAACCAGCATTCAGCGGTCCAGGCTCCCGGATAGTTCTCTCTCCTGCTTCTAAATTCATTTGTTGGAAAAACCCCTATGTCTTGAGAGGAATCTGCCTGAAACATCTGTGCGTCTAGAGAATGCTTTACATTCTAACCAATCAAAAAACCTGCTCTGAGAGCCCTCTGGGCCATTTGTGTTCTTTGTCAGTCTCCACTTCACACTAGTAGTAAGTCAAATGTTGGCTGGGTTTGGATCTGTTGGATCCAGTCACTCCTCAAACATACCATGCTGTTCTATGCCTGTGTGTTGGTGTACATATTGCTCCTGTTGATAAGGATGCCCCTGTATTAGTTAGTGCCAACATCACCCCCTCTGAATCTTTGCAATCAGGTTTGGGGGCTCTTTCCGCTTTGCTTCATTACACCTGTGGTATACCTTTACCACATAGTGTGTATGTGAGCATGTAAATGTGTGTGTGTGTGTGTGTGTGTGTGTCCATGAGACTCAGCTGCTGAAGAGAAAGGGCTATACCTTCTATATCTATATAGCTTTAGCATCTAATTCAGTGTCTGCTATTCAAATAGTACAAATTTTATTGAGCACCTACTACATACCAGGGCCTGTGCTACATGTTTTGTGTATGGCACAAAATCATAGTCTCTGTGCTCAAAACTTTCAATAATAATTGTTGCAAGCCCCCCCCCCATGATTGCATCTAAGTTCTTGGCGTATATCATGCTCAGGTATTGAGTTCTTGAGCAGGGTGTGCGTGGGGTTTCATCTTCAGTTATTGTCCATGCAGGACTCCAGCACATTGCTCCTGGGAGTTTTGTCTAGAAAATCCGTTGGAGTCAGACTTTCTGTCTTTAAAGCTAGTGCTTTGTACAAAGACTCATTCTTCTCTTGCCACCCCACCCACACTGCCCTGGCCATAGGAAGCTCAGAGACACCGGCCAAGTCCTTATCTACTTGCAGCCTCTTTCAGACACGTGGTATCTGCTCTTACGGCTCCCTACACTTATTGCGGGTTTGCATCATGCACCATGCCCTCTGGATTGTCTGCTCCCTCCACTCCAAGGCACAAGGGACCCTTTCTCAGCCTTTGAGGATGTCTTTGTCACCCCTTCCCCACACTGAGGGAACAGTTTCTAGTCTCAGAAGGTGGAAAACTGTTCCAACTTACCATAACTTCTTTCTGCCTCTGTTTTTGAATTTGAATGTGAAAAGCCTTTTTTACTTCCTTCTGCTGCAGCAATGTTCCCCAAAGCAGTGGTTTGTAATGGTAATGGCCCAAATAGGAAAAGAGTAATAGAAAATACCAAGGAAATAAATTTCAGAAATATTATTGAAGAACAGTAATAGCAATAGCAGCTCTTCACTTCTTAGCTTTTATAATGCACCAGGAACTACAATAAGTAATTAATATGCTTTATGTAATTATGATCACAACAACCCATGAGTTAATTATCACCCCTGTGTACCAATGAGACACAGGCAAGGTGGCCTACAGTCATGGAGCCAGAATACACTAACCACCCACTCCTGTTGCCACTCTACATCCTGTGACTCACCCTAGGCCTAGACACAAAGTAGCTGAAAACAGTGCAGCGTGGTAGTCACATCACAAACCAGCACCACCAAGCAGGCACCCAATAAATATTTGCTAAAAGAAGGCAAATTAACAAATGCAAAATCAGGGCTACTAAAGCCACACACAGAGTCAATTCATCAGGGAAATGATGTGGGGGCTGGTCACTATATTCTCCAATCAAATAAAAATGTTACAAGTTGGAATTTTTTGCATGTTCTAGAAGAAACAACGACTGTTCTGAGCACAAAGCTCTAAATCCTTCTGTGTCCAGACGTGCTGTGGACCAGAGCCAGAAGCCAACAAGAATCTGAAAAGAACTCCCTGGAATGAATATATTTACATTTCTTCCATGAACTTGTGCTTTGCAAACCATGACATCCATCAGCACTCTTCAAAGTCACTCTTGCTGTGCTGAGAAAGTAGTCACACTGGAGCTCTATTTTTAGCTGCTCTGTAGGTTGGGCTCACAGACTTTTACATGTCTGTTTTGGTCCTGGTATTTTTCTTTCTCTTTCCTTAGTCTTGGAGCCATGTTTACTTCATCAGCAGTTAGCACTGAAAATCTTAAGGGCCTTTAATGGGGAAAATCAGTTTCGAGTGTTTTTAAAGTTCTTAATAGCACAGTGCTGGCTCATCATAAGGAAAATTAAGGTGATAATAAAGGTTTTCAAGAGACTTCAAAGTGTGTTTTAAGTGCATAAAAATTGGTTTTAAAGAGCAGTGAGCCATGGAAACTTAAAACTAGAGAAATCTTCAGATTTAAAAAAAAATCAATGGTCCTGCTTTAATACTGCAGGAATATTCAGCTATGATAACCTTATATAATATTTTACTGACATTTGCCCTGGACTGTGCTAGGTTTGGGCAAGGAAGTGCTATTAGTATGCATATGAACTTCTTTACAGGATAAGTTATGCACATGTAAAGCAAAACACTTCAAGAGCCAAATGAGACAGATGCAATTTAGAGACCAGTGAGTCTCAGACACTGAGTGCTAAGTGGTTCCAGGAAGTGAGGTCTCCTGGTATGGGCTGAACTGTTCATAGGTGGAGGTCTCAAATCCTTGTATCTCAGAATGTGTATTTGGAGATATGGTCTTTAAAGTGATGATTAAATTCAAATGAGGTTATTAGGGTGGGCTCTAATCCAATATGACTGGTGGTCTTATAAAGAGAGATTAGGACACAGATACGTGAGAATAGAGAAAAGACCATACAATGACCCAGGGAGAAGATGACCATCTATAATAGGGTTGGGGGATGTCCTTGACCTCAAAGTTCCAGCCTCCAGACCTGAGAGAAGACCAGTTTCCGTTGTCTAAGCTTCTTGGTCGGTGGTCCTCTGTTCTGTCAGCCCTGAGCAAACAAATACATCTCCAGAGCTGCCGGGTGCAGGATGGCTGCCTGGAGGACAAAGGAACAGAAATGGGCCTGAAGGATGGGTGAGATCTGGGGATGGGGTCTGTGTTTCCTGGCAAAGGGCAAAAGATACTCATTGACCCAAATGACACTGCTGATATCTGACCCTTTTGGGCCTATAAAGACGGCAATTCCATATGGTTCAAACCAACATGAACAAAGAGCTTGGGGCAAGAGTGTGGCTGCCTGTCACACTGGTGAGCGGTAACATATTGCAGTAGAGAGAGCCTCGTGGTCACAAAGTACCCACTCCGTGACTGGGCGTACGTTTCCTCTCAGACCCTAGTTTCCTCTTCCTTAAAATGAGGGCAAATCTTGTACCTGCCTCACAGGATCGTGGAGAGCTTTAAAGTAGATGATGCCTGTAAGTGCTTACCACAGGGCCTGGGACATATTTAAGATCTCAGTAAACGTTAGGATAGCTTTTAGGGTAGGACTCCCTGTGTTGCAGGTAATAGGAACTAAATCAAAATAGCTTAAGCAGAAAAGGGGGATTATTAAAGGACAGAGATGCCCCACAGACCACAAGGAAAAAGTGCACTCACCTGGGGGAAGGGAGGGGGGAGGCGCGGGTGACTGTGGCCTCCAGGGAATGTTTGACAATGTCTGGAGCCAGCTTTTATTGTCACAACTAGGAAGATACCACTGGCATCTAGTGGGTATAAGCCAGAGATGCCATGTAACATCCTACAAAGCATGGGACAGCCCCCACAACCAAGAAGTATCTGGCCCCAAATGTCAACAGTGCTGCTAATGGAGAAACCCCAGGCCAGGAGCTGAAGTCACCTGAACTCTCAAGGCTACACCTGTCAGTGTGTCCTGGCCATTAAGCTTTGGTCTCTTAGCTCCAAAAACACTCTTCTCTCTTCTTTGTGATGCTGGAGCTGAGTCTCTGAGAATCACATTCCTGCTCTGCCAAGGGCAAGGGATGCTGGAGGGAGTCTGCAAGGCTGGGGGAGAGGGAGGGACTTGGGAGGGGCAGGGACTTGCTCCTGCCAGCTGATTTGCTGTTCCTGACTATCACCTAGCAACAGGTCTTCACCCCAGCACCCAGCTCCAGTCCCCCACTTTGTTCTGCACACCCACAGTCTGCCTCATGATGACCCTTCAGAGATGTCAGCTCAGCCAGTCAGCACCCTGCCCCAGGGTCAGTCCATAGAGACTTCCTGTGAGCTCCAGATGCAACAATGCCAGTGGGACAATGCCCTTCCTTAGAGGTTGAGTTCCAGCTCTTCCCACCCTCTTTCAAACGTCCAGGCTCTGGAAACTCACAATTCTTCCCTTTATTCCTCCAGCTCTAAGGATGTTAACTACTTCCTGACGTTACTCTCTGTCTTACTTTCGTATCCCCTTTTGCCTCTATGGCTTTCCAGTACCTTTTAGCCTATTCCTATCATTATGTCTTCTGTTTAATATCGACAGTACCCGCAGGCTACTTGGCAACTGGGCAGACAGGTGCCCAGGGGCAGCATAGTGTCTGGCTAAGGACACAGACTCTGGAATCAGGTTGACATGTTTTCGAACCTGGTTTTGCTATACACAAGCTGTAAGACATTGAGCAAATTATTTCCATTTCATCTGTAAAATGGGACTGATAATGACAGTAGCTGCCTCATTCTCTTATTGTAGGGGATGAATGAGATCATGACAGTAGCTGTCTAATACTCTTGCTGTGAAGAATGAATGAGATAAACCGTGTAAAAGCTCTTAGCTCAGTGAACGCCTGTTACTTAGGAAACTTTCAAGAGCAGTTGGGTTAGCTTAGCTCTTATTATTTTCTGTCAGTAAGCTTTGGGGGATAGTGTGAGAATTTTATAAAGCCTAGAGGCAAAACCTTTTCAGATAGATAAAGAAAGTCGGGGAATTTTTAAGGCATATAGATTCTTGAATTTCAGAATGCATTCCATTTGTTAATACCCTTTTTCTCTTGTAGCTGAAAAATCTTTCCACTTTTCTCCAATTAGTTGTCGCGGCCCTCTCTGACCAATGGGGTCCATGCTTGATATCAACTAAGACAGCAGGTTCCTCGCTTGGCACCGTGCATGTCTCTTAGGTTGGGCATTGTTAATAGAGCAGTCAGTGCTGATTTGGGGCTATGTGGCCATTAGCCCATGGACCAGAGAGAATCCCTCCATGAGTCAATTTTGAATTCATTGCATAGCAGCAACCCAGGGACTGCCTCGGGTTTGCAGACTTATCCTAAAACAAACCCCAATGAGACAGTAGTTTAAAAAATATTTAAAGGAGAAAGGGTGGTTTTTAAATTATGGCAAATGTTTCATATTAACTGGCAAACCTAAAAATGTCCACTGAAATAAAAGTCTGCATATTTATGATAGGAATGACTTGCCCATTTCTACCAGCAAGAGAGTAGATAAACAGGTTGTGATATTTTCATACATAGAATAACACACAGCACTAAAAATAACTGAACAAGGTTCATTGTGAATATGGATGACTCTTAGAAACATATTGAATGAAAAAAGCAAAAGCAGAAGAATTCTATTCTTATAAAATGGTATGACACAATTTTCTAATGTTTAGAAGCAAGCAAAATTAAAAATTAGACTGCTTATGGAAGCATTCATATACATCAATAAAGAAAATAAAAAAGGATAATTTGCTCTAATTTAAGAAATGTTTCTTTTAAGAAGAGAGATGGTGTGATATAGTCATACAATGGAATATAATTCAGCAAGAGCAAAGAACAAATTACTGAGCCATGCAATAATGTGGGTGAATGTCACAGACGTTATTCTGAGGAAGAAGTTAGACACAAAGGGTATACACAGTATAATTCCATTTATATCAACTTTAAGAACAGGTAAAAACACTCCATTGGGATAGAGATCAATACAATGGTTACCTCCTCATTGGAGAAGGCTGGGGTGCAGAGTAGGGGTGTGAGGTATTAACTGAAAAATTCCCTGGGAAAGGGTCTAAGGCAGCGGTTCTCAACCTGTGGGTCGCGACCCTTTTGGGGGTCGAGCGACCCTTTCACAGGGGTCGCCTAAGACCATCGGAAAACACATATATAATTACATATTGTTTTTGTGATTAATCACTATGCTTTAATTATGTTCAATTTGTAACAATGAAATTGGGGGTCACCACAACATGAGGAACTGCATTAAAGGGTCGCGGCATTAGGAAGGTTGAGAACCACTGGTCTAAGGGAACTTCTGTGGTGATTTTACTTCTCGATCTGGGTGACTATTACATGGATATTTATATATGTAAAATATCATTGAAATGAACACTTAAGATATGTGCATTTTACTCTATGTAAGTTATGTCTCAATTAAAAATAGTTTAAATGACTCTAATAGAAGATAGTGATGTATATATTTAAATTTAATATCCCTTTTGGTAACATAAAAAATAGGCAACCCCCCATAGTTGCCAGAATTTTATTTTGCCATTATATTGATCCATTGAAATCACAAATAGAACCTCCACTCCAACCTGATGAATTTTCATAGCACCCAATCCATATTAATTGGCAAACCTAAAAATGTCCACTGAAGGAAAAGTCTCTGCATATTTTGCATACAAATGACTTGTTTATGACTTACCTCTATCAGACATAAAGACCAGCAGAATAGAAACCATGTCCCCATGGTTCCCAAACTGTACACCAAGGCACCCTGTGCTGTGGGATATTTTAAATTTTTGAGAGAAATACAGCAACATCTTATTAGATACCACATGTACTTCTAGCTTGATGTATTTTAGCTTCAGAGTTAGAGTATACTGCATTCCTTTTCATAATGCCATATTATCTGAGTTTAGAGGTCACTGTCATAAAAAGCAAGTAAGCCTAAAATCAATATGGTACAGGAAATGAGAATGGCAGTGTCCAATCTGATTCCAAGGATTGAGAATTTGTGCAGTACCCAATAGGCACATCCATCCCATTTATAAGTAATCGAGGTTATTTAGAACTAATATAAAAGTGCTTTTTTTTTCAATTTATGACTAGCTCAAATGACTAATAAGTTATTAACCCATAAATATTTATTAAGTTGTTTTAACCTAACTATTTTAAAAAGAGACTTGTTAGTTATTACTTTTAGCCCAAGGATGTCATGAAAATATTACTGAGACACTAAAGGTGCCATGGCCAAGAAAGTTTGAGAATCTCTGCCAGGACTCTTTATGACATACACTTGAACATAACTACACACACACACACACACACACACACACACACACACACATACACACACACACACACATTACCCAGCACAATGTCTGATGTTTAATAACTTCTCAACAAATGTATTGGAGAATGAATGAATGAATGAATGAATGAGGAGCAGGAAATGCTTCTCTGGCTTACTTCCTCATGCTTCCAAGTGTGTTCAAGTTCATCTCATTGTGCAACCCCCTTCATTAACTTAATTCCAGCCTTTCATTGGACAGGTTGTGGACAAGGAAATGGGAACCAGGTGAGGTTCTGAGATGCTGGTGGCACCACCATGTAGGTGTTTAGGAAGGTTTCACAAAGCAAGTGAATGTTACAGAGACTAACGGTGTAAGACTGAGAGAGAGGCTGGCATCTCCGAAAGGGTCTCTGCCATAAGGGCTGTCATGACTGGCAGCACATGAGGAAGCCTGAGAACAAATACAAGAGCAGCTGAGAGGGGGCTGAGGGAGAGACTGAACAAAGGGGAAGGGAGGTGCGAGATAAAACCAGAGCAGGGCACAGGAAGCATGAAAGTGAGACAAGGCAGGATCAGGAGGTCACAGCACTGAATCTGAAATTGCTTAGGACTTATTGAAGAAAAAGAGCAGGTCAGATATCTGAGAAGGGGTGATGTGGTCAGAGTCTCAGGAAAGAAATGTAATTTCGTGCTAGTGCGGGCAATGAGGCCCCCAGGGTACCAAAGGCCACCTGGTGAACAGGTAGCTTGCAAAGTACCAGATGGGCTCTGAGCATGATTTGAAAGGTATTTGGGAGTGAGAGGGAGTGTGCAAAATAGAACTCCATGTGGATTCATCTGGGTGAAAAATCTGCTCTGCTAGAGTGGTTGCAGGTGAATAAAAATGATTTATGGTTTCTCTTTAGGCTGAGAAGTTCCACACTGAACACACTCCTACAAATGTGGCCAGAGAAGTTGGTCTAGGTAAGCTTCTCCTTCAGGCTATCTGTGGAGGTGAGTGGGATGTGGCTCAGATATCAAAATCTGCTCACACACCGATTACATCCTCTGAACAAAGGCTTGCATGGCTCACCAGGCTGGCAGTGGGCTCTGCCTGCGGGGCTCATACCAAGTTTGGTCTCGTTCTGCCTTTAAGAGGGCTCATTCATTTTGTATGACAACACACATTTCAATGTGGATCTTATTTCAGTGCTATCCCAACATCACCATGCCACTTAGAATAAGGTATTTGTAACTGCTTGAACTTGGAACGTTTTATAATTTATTCTTGGTTGACCCATTCTTCTCTTGGAGTAGGTGATACATTCATTCTGAAGTACCAGTTATCTTTTTACTAATTCTTCAAGGTTGTGTTGTGTGGTGGTCTTTTCGGTGCCCTTCTTAAAGCAAAAACATCTTTGTATTCAGTACCCTCTAGAAATGCCAGGGAGGCAGGTCAGTCTTATGGATATTCACTCAATTGGGAAACCTGGGATCAAATCCCAAGCCTATCACACATTTGCTGTGACTTTGCCCTGCCCATCAGGGTACCTCTCTGAACACCTGCTTCCCCATCCATCAGACGACAAGAGGTGATATGTCACTGTGGGCAGACCATGAGCTTCGGCTCCTGTGAGCCTGGGTTGAATTCTAGGCCCGCCATTTACTAGCATTCTGGACCCAAAGAAGTTACCCTAATCTAAATTTTATTGAGTATAAAATACAAATTATAATTCCTTCCTCATTGGGTTATTGAGAGAAAGAGAGGATTAGTAGGGTTGCCTGATTTGAACCTCACTGTTCAGTATTTGAGCCCTCCGCTGAGAGCAGGGGGTGAAAGAGGTGGGGGAATTTTTTTTAATTGGGCATTTATAATTATATATATATACTGTAATGGTGATTGTTATAGTTATCTTGTCATGTTATGATTTAGGTACAATTATTCCTGCTTACTCTCTAGGCCTTACTATGCTGATTTGCAAATTTGACGTTAAGTGTGGGATGTGATTCCTCATAAATTTTGATGTGCAAAGCAGATGGCTCTATGCAGTGAAGCACAGTTAAGAACTTGGAGCTGGCAGGTAGCAATTAGAAATAATGTTGAAAACTTCTATTTTATGAACCTACAGTGAAAGTCAGTCTTGGGTCTTCTTTCCTCTTTCTTATTTATTCAACCCTTCTGTTTTTCTGATTTTTTGTTCTTAAACTTCATTTCTTATGATAAAAATAATACATATTTATTTTTTTAAAATTAAAATGATTTAAAAAAATCAGAAATAACCACCAGTAATATTTTGGTGTATAGTTCCAGTGTGTATGTATGTGTAAATAGATATACTAATAGATGACTGTCAATATATTTTTTTAATATATTTTATTGATTTTTTACAGAGAGGAAGGGAGAGGGATAGAGAGTTAGAAACATCGATGAGAGAGAAACATTGATCAGCTGCCTCCTGCACACCCCCTACTGGGGATATGCCCGCAACCGAAGTACATGCCCTTAACCAGAATCGAACCTGGGACCCTTAAGTCCACAGGCTGATGCTCTATCCACTGAGCCAAACCGGTTAGGGCCTGTCAATATAATTTTGATGTAAATGCAATTTTATAATTTATTTTGTAGGTAACATAAAATGTAACATTAAACACTTGAAAATGTACAATTCAGTGGCAGGCATCTGTTTTAGGACCATCATTAGCATCCAGTTCCAGAATTTTTTAAAAACCTCAAAGGAAACCCCATTCCCATCAAGCTGTCACTCCACAATCCTCACTTCTAGCCCATGGCAATCACTAACCTGTTCTCTGTTTCTGTAGATTTCATATTCTAGCTGCTGCAAATAATAGAATCATAAATATGTGATTTTGTGTCTGACATCTTCCACTTAGCATAATGTCTTTAAAGTTCATCTATCTGTAGCATGTACGATACTTCATTCTTTTTTATGACTGAATAATATTCCATTTATGTATATGCCACATACAGACCTGCCTAGGGGACTGTATTTCTCATAATTCTAATTCTCACAGTAATCCTGAAAGATGTATAATATTATTTCCATTTTGCAGGTGAGAAAACTGAGTCAGAGAGGGTTATGCAAGTGCACATGGTATTAATTCTAAAGCCAGGATCAGAACCCAGGTCTGTCTGTTTCCAAAGCCTGGACACTTTTCCTTTCTGTTCCTTATACATGACTATTTTCTTAGGATAAAGTTCTGAAAGTGGGATTTATAAATCACAAGACATACAAAATTTAAAATTATTAATTGCAGAACTTTTTCAAGGCAAGGCACTTGTAATTTCATTAAGCTTAAATCAAAATTTTTAAAGATTTAGTTTCAAAGTGCCTTTCAAAAATAAATGCTATAGAATAAAAAAGAAAATGAACAAGACCAAAAAAAAAACTAGAAGAAAAAAATTGATGCTATAATTTCTGGGCATGAAGGCCATATTCAAATTGCAGAAAAGTGAGTTTCTTGTTTATGCCGATCATAAATTGACTGCCAAGGCACAAATATGAATTTAGGCATCTCAACTTCTAGGAGTAGTTAGAATTCACAATATCATGCTTTAAATCTTTTGCTTTTGGGCTATCATGACCAATCTTTTGGTGGATAATTCAAATCTGGAGGTTGTCATAAGTTGAACATAAAAAAGGGGGGCTCCCTCCAACTCCTCTTTAGGAGGAGAGTTGGTATTTGGAACATGATGTTCAAATTCCTTGAGAAAATATTATTTCTTGATAAGTGGAAATGTCTTTGCAGGGAACCTGCTGCTCGGTGTAAAACTAGTTGGTAATTGCTCTAACTTCTGCACTAAATACCAGATTGAAAATAATTTTTTGGTGCTGTGAGTAATTCTGGTTTAATGGCTATAACAGAACCAGTCCTGAGTCAGAAAAAACAACAACCCACAAACAACTTTGTGGTTTCTTGGGGTTTTTAAAATACTTAAAATACTTTCACTTGGTAAGAAAAAAAAGTAATGCAAATTTTTGTCATTAAAGGTTCCATCATGCAAAAGTAATTTATTTGATAAATCGTTCCCATCTTGTATTTTTGTTAGAATGATCTGACAACCCTAATTCAATGTCAAGTGCAATGCCTGGCCTCTTAGAAATGATTGATATCATTACTTGCATTGGTTTCGATAAGTAGTGGTAAGATTAAAGTATATTAATTTATGCAACAAATATTTATTGAGCACCTACTGCATTAAATTGTTCGGGACATATTAATGAGCAAGTCAAATAGCCCTCTATCTTCATGGAGGTAGACTAGGTAATGGAATAATTGGAGAATACAAACCAGACAAACAAAATGCTATGTGTTTGATGGTGATAAATAGAGAAAAAGCAAGGTGGGGAATAGGATGTGACAGGGAGGGTAACTTTTGAGCAAAGATGTAAAGTGACAGAACAAGCTATGTGGTTATCTAGAAGGAAAACTGGTTAAGGCCGGGGATCAGCAGGAGTAAAGAACCTGGAGAAAGATGTCATTTGGAGAATTTGGGAACAGCTCAATGGCCAGTGGGACCAAAGCCCAGTGAGTTGCGGGGAGGGAGGTTGGCAATGAGGTTACTGAAGTCTAGAGCCATGGAGACCTTTATAAGGATTTTGGCTTTTCTTCTGAGTGGGAAGCTATTGCAGGCCTTGAGTAGATGTGGCATGTGGCAAAAGGTCCACAGAAGCAATAGTAGGAACAAGAAGAACTTTTAGCCCTAACCGGTTTGGCTCAGTGGATAGCGCGTCAGCCTGTGGAGTGAAGGGTCCCAGGTTCGATTCCGGTCAAGGGCATGTACCTTGGTTGTGGGCACATCCCCAGCAGGAGATGTGCAGGAGGCAGCTGATCGATGTTTCTCTCCCATCGATGTTTCTACCTCTCTATCCCTCTCCCTTCTTCTCTGTAAAATCTCAATAAAATATATTTTTTAAAAAAAGAAAGAAAAAAAACTTTTAGAAGCCAGTAATCCAGGCTATGATGGTGGTAGTGGCTTGGGTCCAGGGGGAGACATGTTAGAATGCTAGATTCTGGGTGTATTGTGAAGGTAGAGCCAATAGGGTTTACTTATGGATTGCATCTGGGGAATGAAAAAAGGAGAACTCAGGGATGATTTTGAGGGTTTTTAGCCTAAAAAAATGAAATTGCCATTTATTAAAAGGGGAACATTTCAAGAACAGGTGTGTTTTTAGCTGTTTTTGTTATTGTATTTTATCATGGGGAAATGCATGAGTTTGGTGTGGAATATGTTAATTTTAAGATAGCAACTTAGAAGTGTAATTGGAAGTGCCCAACAGTCCAGCAGCCAGTTGGATGTACAAAACTGAGCAGGAGTCCTAGCTGATTTGGCTCAGTGGATAGAGCGTTGGCCTGTAGACCAAAGGGTCCCAGGTTCAATTCCAGTCAAAGGCATGTACCTTGGTTGCAGGCTTGTCCCCTGCCCGGGCCCTGGTCAGGGCATTTGCAGGAGGCAACCAATAGATGTGTTTCTTTCACATCGATGTTTCTCTGTCTTTCCCTCT